>NW_024733734.1:9289906-9589906 GCF_018991925.1 Homarus americanus
TTTCTCTGGGGTTTTTGCGGCTCTTGTTCACCAGCTGGTGTTGGTACGTCCTTGTTCCTGTGGTGTTGATGACTCCTGTTCTTGTGGAGTTGATGACTCCTGTTCCTGTGGAGTTGATGACTCCTGTTCTGTGGAGTGATGACTCCTGTTCCTGTGGAGTTATTGGCTCCTGTTCTTTGGAGTTGATGACTCCTGTTCTGTGGTGTTGATGACTCCTGTACGTGGAGTTGATGACTCCTGTTCCTGTGGAGTTGATGACTCCTGTTCCTGAGTTGATGACTCCTGTTCCTGTGGAGTTGATGACTCCTGTTCCTGTGGAGTTGATGTCTCCTGTTCCTGTGGAGTTGATGACTCCTCTTCCTCTGGGGAGCCATTACACATGCTGGCTTGGGTTGTGGTTGTCCTTTCTAAGCTGGAATTTCCAATAGGGTACTAACTTTCCATTATCATCATATTTATAAAAAAAATAATGGAGGAAAATGTGGGACAGCCAGCCTCAGGGGCCTTCTTCAGCGCCTCCTTCACCCTCTTTATTGGTAAGCATTTTCCTGGTAGATATCACATCGCCCAACAAAGGCACTAAGTCACACGCATGGTTCGGGCCATTGTGGGGTTGGGAATTCGGATTAACCCAGAGTTAATTATATTTAGTCCTTAAAATTTTATATATTATTTTCTCACTTTTGCTGAATGTTTGTTCATTTGCCCTTTGGGTTAATTCTTTAAACTCGTTTTTCTACTGCATCTGTTGGTGTACTACCATGTAGGTAGACAGTAGCGTTATCGCTGACATGATATTTATCAAAAGAAGTTTTAACCATTTTTCGTTACACGGGTTTTATACTTTCTCCAGGCCTAGCTACACACATAACCCCAATTGAATTGTTTACGCTTGGACAAGAAACTAGTTGGGTCAGGATACACTCTAACCAGTGATGTGAACTTGGCAATATTAGTACTGAAGGGAAGTATTTCAAGTTGTAGTGAACATTATGGTACACTGGTGTTATGTGAACATATGGTACTGGTGTTGTAGTGAACATATGGTACTGGTGGTGTGTGAACATATGGTACTGGTTTGGTAGTGAACATATGGTACTAGTGAACATAGTGAACATATGGTACTAGTGTTTGTAGTGAACATATGGTACTAGTGTTGTAGTGAACATATGTTGATATTTGTAGTGAACATATGGTATTGGTGTTGTAAGTGAACATATGGTACTAGTGTTGTGTGACATATGGTACTAGTGTTGTATTGAACATGGTATTGGTGTTGTAGTGAACATATGGTACTGATGTTTGTAGTAGACATATGGTACTAGTGTTGTAGTGAACATATGGTAGTGGTGTAGTGAACATGGTACTGTTGTAGTGAACGCATATAATTATTGGTGTTGTAGTGAACATATGGTACTAGTGTTGTAGTGAACATATGAATTTACTAGTGTTGTAGTGAACATATGGTATTGGTGTTGTAGTGAACGCCTTAATTGCTGGTGTTGTAGAGACGAGAGAGATATATAAATAAATAGATAGATATAAGATAGATATATAGAAATAACTAGACAAAAATACGCATTATATCTTGGTGGATGAACGCGTGACCACTAACGATCAAATGTTCCAGGAGCAGTCTAGCATCTTGTACCCGCTCATGATTGCTGATGATTGAGACGCGGTCATTGATCAGGTTCAGCTTCACTAAAACCTTGGTTTCCTTTGACCAATTTTTCTTTAATGTTGGCCCCTTGGCCTAGCAACCTACCGTAAATATTTTGGGACGTTAATGCTCGCCCATAGACTATTTTGGCTGGAATTCTTTTTTTCTCTGGGGTTTTTGACTCTTGTTCTGTGAAAGGTGTTGATGGGTGCTTGTTCCTGTATGGTGTTGGTAATCCTGTTCTTGTGGGTTGATGACTCCTGTTCCTGTGAGTTGATGACTCACATTCATAATGGAGTTGATGACTCCTGTTCCTGTGGAGTTGATGACTCCTACTCTGTTCCTTTGGAGTTGATGACTCCTGTTCCTGCTAGTGTTATTGACTCCTGTTCCTGTGGAGTTAGGGCTCCTGTTCCTGTGGAGTTGATGGCTCCTGTTCTGTGGAGTTGATGACTCCTGTTCCTGTGGAGTTGATGACTCCTGTTCCTGTGGAGTTGATGACTCCTGTTCCTGTGGAGTTGATGACTCCCTCTTCCTCTAGGGAATGGCCGACACATGCTGGCTTGGGTTGTGGTTGTCCTTTAGCTGGAATTTCCAATAAATTGCTAGCAACATTATCACATCCTTGGCCCCCTTAACCAAAAATAATGGAGGGAAAATGTGGGACGTAGCCCTCGAGGGCCTTCTTGTGCCTCCTTCACCCTCTTTGTTCAGTAAGCCTGGTAGATATCATCGCCCAACAAAGGCACTAAGTCACACACGCATGGTTCGGGCCATTGTGGGGTTGGGAGTTCTGATTAACCCAGGGTATATTTAGTCCTTAAAATTTTATATATTATTTTCTCACTTTTTGTGTGCTGCTGAATGTTTAGTTCATTTTACCCTTTGGGTTAATTCTTTAAACGTTTTCTACTGCACGCCTCTGTTGGTGTACTACCATGTGGGTAGACAGTAGCGTTATCGCTGACATGATATTTATCAAAGTTTTAACCATTTTCGTTACACGGGTTTATACTTTCTCCAGGCCTAGCTACACATAACCCCAATTGGTGTTTACGCGGACAAGAAACTAGTTGGGTCGGATACACTCTAGCCAGTGATGTGAACTTGTAATATTAGTACTGAAGGAAATGTATTTCAAAGAGTTGTAGTGAACATTATGGTACTGGTGTTATAGTGAATTATATGGTACTGGTGTTGTAGTAGACATATGGTACTGGTGGTGTTATTGAACATATGGTACTAGTTTGGTAGTAGACATATGGTACTAGTGTTGTAGTGAACATATGGTACTAGTGTTGTAGTGAACATATGGTACTAGTGTTTGTAGTGAACATATATGGTACTAGTGTTGTAGTAGACATATGGTATTGGTGTTATAGTGAACATATAATTTACTAGTGTTGTAGTGAACATATGGTACTAGTGTTGTAGTGAACATATGGTATTGGTGTTGTAGTAGACATATGGTACTAGTGTGTAGTGACATATACTAGTGTTGTAGTGAACATATGGTATTGGTGTTGTAGTATGAACATAGCAGGTACTGGTGTTGTAGTGAACATATGGTATTGGTGTTGTAGTGAACATATGGTTACTGAATGTTGTATTGAACATATGGTACTAGTGTTGTAGTGAACATATGGTATTGGTGTTGTAGTGAACATATGGTACTGGTGTTGTAGAGACGAAGATATAATAAATAAAGATAGATATAGATAGATATATACGAAATAACTAGACAAAAAATACACCCATTATATCACTTGGGTGGATAGATGCGTGACCACTAACGAATCAAATGTTCAGGAGCAGTCTGGCATCTTGTACCCGCTTTCGTAGTTAGTGCTGATGATTGAGACGCAGTCATTGATCAGATTAAGCTTCACTAAAACGCCGAACCTTTGGCCAATTTTCTTAATGTTGGCCCCCTTGGCCTATAGCAACCTACCGTGAAATATTTTGGGGACGTTAATATTTCCTTATATGAACTATTTTTTGGCTGGAATTCTTCTTTTTCTCTGGGGTTTTTTTGACTCTTGTTCCTGTGGTGTTGATGGGTCTTGTTCCTGTGGTGTTGTTGATGACTCCTGTTCCTGTGGAGTTGATGACTCCTCGCTTTCCTGTGGAGTTGATGACTCCTGTTCCTGTGGAGTTGATGACTCCTGTTCCTGTGGAGTTGACTCCTGTTCCTTTGGAGTTGATGACTCCTGTTCACCTGTGGTGGCTCTGTTCCTGTGGAGTTGATGACTCCTGTTCCTGTGGGAACTGATGACTCCTGTTCCTGTGGGTTGATGACTCCTGTTCTGTGGAGTTGATGACTCTGTTCCTGTGGAGTTGATGACTCCTGTTCCTGTGGAGTTGATGACTCCTGTTCCTGTGGAGTTGATGACTCCTCTTCCTCTGGGGCCGACACATGCTGGCTTGGGTTGTGGTTGTCCCTTTCTAAAAGCTGGAATTTCCAATAAATTGCTAACAACATTATCATCATATTTATAACAAAATAATGGAGGGAAAATGTGGGACGTAGCCCTCGAGGGCCTTCTTCAACCTCCTTCACCTCTTTATTTCAGTAACATTTTCTGGTAGATATCACATCATGTAGAGGCACTAAGTCACACACATGGTTCCGGGCCATTGTGGGGTTGGGAGTTCAGTTAACCCAGGGGTA
Organism: Homarus americanus; assembly: GCF_018991925.1. Lineage (NCBI taxonomy): Eukaryota > Metazoa > Arthropoda > Malacostraca > Decapoda > Nephropidae > Homarus > Homarus americanus. The sequence continues at coordinate 9,294,241 of NW_024733734.1, forward strand.
ATTATATTTAGTCCTTAAATTTTATATATTATTTTCTCACTTTTTGTGTGCTGCTGAATGTTTAGTTCATTTACCCTTTGGGTTAATTCTTTAAACTCGTTTTCTACTGCACGCCTCTGTTGGTGTACTACCATGTAGGTAGACAGTAGCGTTATCGCTGACATGATATTTTATCAAAAGAAGTTTTAACCATTTTTCGTTACGGGTTTATACTTTCTCAGGCCTAGCTACATAACCCCCAATTGAACTTTACGCGGACAAGAAACTAGTTGAGTCGGATACACTCTAGCCAGTGATGTGAACTTGTAATATTAGTACTGAAGGTATATTTCAAGGTTGTAGTGGTATTATGGTACTGGTGTTGTAGTGAACATATGGTACTGGTGTTGTAGTGAACATATATAATTTCAGGTAATTGTTGTGAACATATGGTACTGGTTTGGTAGTGAACATATGGTACTAGTGTTTGGTAGACATATGGTACTAGTGTTGTAATGAACATGGTACTAGTGTTGTAGTAGACATATGGTACTAGTGTTGTAGTGAACATATGGTATTGGTGTTGTAAGTGAACATATGGTACTAGTGTTGTAGTAGACATATGGTACTGGTGTTGTAGAAGTTGAGATATAAATAAATAAAGATAGATGTAGATAGATATATAGAAATAACTAGACAAAAAATACACCCATTATATCACTTGGGTGGATAGACGCGTGACCACTAACAGATCAAATGTTCCAGGAGCAGTCTAACATCTTGTACCCGCTCGTAGTTGGTGCTGATGATTGAGACGCGGTCATTGATCGGAGTTCAGCTTCACTAAAACGCCAGACAACTGGCCGATTTTCTTAATATTGGCCCCTTGGCCTAGCAACCTACCGTGAAATATTTTGGGGACGTTAATGTATATGAACTTTAATACGGCGCAGATTCTTTTTTCTCTGGGGTTTTTTTGACTCTTGTTCCTGTGGTGTTGATGGGTCTTGTTCTGTGGTGTTGATGACTCCTGTTCTTGCGTAAGGTTGATGACTCCTGTTCCTGTGGAGTTGATGACTCTGTTCACCAGCTAGGTTGATGACTCCTGTTCCTCTCAGGTTGATGACTCCTGTTCCTGTGGAGTTGTTGATGACTCCTGTTCCTGTGGTGTTATTGACTCCTGTTTTCTGTGGAGTTGATGACTCCTGTTCCTGTGGAGTTAGTGAGCTCCTGTTCCTGTGGAGTTGATGACTCCTGTTCCTGTGAGTTGATGACTCCTGTTCCTGTGGAGTTGATGACTCCTGTTCCTGTGGAGTTGATGGCTCCTCTTCCTCTGGGGCCGACACATGCTGGCTTGGGTTGTGGTTGTCCTTTCTAAGCTGGAATTTCCAATAAATTGCTGGCAACATTATCATCATATTTATAACAAAAATAATGGAGGGAAAATGTGGGACGTAGCCCTCGAGGGCCTTCTTCAGCGCCTCCTTCACCCTCTTTATTTCAGTTAGCATTTTCATGGTAGATATCACATCGCCCAACAAAAGGCACTAAGTCACACACGCATGGTTCGGGCCATTGGCCAGGAGTTGGGAGTTCAGTTAGGGAGTGATATATTTAGTCCTTAAAATTCTAAATATTATTTTCTCACTTTTTGTATTGCTGCTGAATGTTTAGTTCATTTACCTTTTGGGTTAATTCTTTAAACTCGTTTTTCTACTGCGCCTCCTGTTGGTCAACCACCACCATGTAGGTAGACAGTAGCGTTATCGCTGACATGATATTTATCAAAGAAGTTTTAACCATTTTCGTTACACGGGTTTATACTTTCTCCAGGCCTAGCTACACATAACCCCAATTGGTGTTTACGCGGACAAGAAACTAGTTAGGTCGGATACACACTAGCCAGTGATGTGAACTTGTAATATTAGTACTGAAGGGAAATGTATTTCAAGAGTTGTAGTGAACATTATGGTACTGGTGTTGTAGTGAACATATGGTACTGGTGGTGTTGTGAACATATGGTACTGGTTTGGTAGTGAACATATGGTACTAGTGTTGTAGTGAACATATGGTACTAGTGTTGTAGTGAACATATGGTACTAGTGTTGTAGTGAACATATGGTACTAGTGTTGTAGTGAACATATGGTACTAGTGTTGTAGTGAACATATGGTACTGGTGTTGTAGTGAACATATGGTACTGAGTGTTGTAGTGAACATATGGTACTGAGTGTTGCTAGTGAACATATGGTACTGGTGGTGTTGTGAACATATATGGTACTGGTTGGTAGTGAACATATGGTGCCCCTAGTGTTGTAGTGAACATATGGTATTAGTGTTGTAGTGAACATATGGTACTAGTGTTGTAGTGAACATATGGTACTAGTGTTGTAGTGAACATATGGTATTGGTGTTGTAGTGAACATATGGTACTAGTGTTGTAGTGAACATATGGTACTAGTGTTGTAGTGAACATATGGTATTGGTGTTGTAGTGAACATATGGTACTGGTGTTGTAGAGACGAGAGAGAGATATATAAATAAATAAAGATAGATATAGATAGATATATAGAAATAACTAGACAAAAAATACACCCATTATATCACTTGGGTGGATGAACGCGTGACCACTAACGAATCAAATGTTCCAGGAGCAGTCTAGCATCTTGTACCCGCTCGTAGTTGGTGCTGATGATTGAGACGCGGTCATTGATCGGGTTCAGCTTCACTAAAACGCCGAACCTTTGGCCGATTTTCTTAATGTTGGCCCCCTTGTGGCCTAGCAACCTACCGTGAAATATTTTGGGGACGTTAATGCTCCTTATGAACTATTTTTGGCTGCGATTGCTTTTTCTCTGGGGTTTTTGTCTTGTTTTCTGTGGTGTTGATGGGTCTTGTTCCTGTGGTGTTGATGACTCACTGTTCCTGCTTGGAGTTGATGACTCCTGTTCCTGTGGAGTTATGACTCCTGTTCCTGTGGAGTTGATGACTCCTGTTCCTGTGGAGTTGATGACTCTTGTTCCTTGGAGTTGATGACTCCTGTTCCTGTGGAGTTGATGACTCCTGTTCCTGTGGAGTTGATGACTCCTGTTCCTGTGGAGTTGATGACTCCTGTTCCTGTGGAGTTGATGACTCCTGTTCCTGTGGAGTTGATGACTCCTGTTCCTGTGGAGTTGATGACTCCTCTTCCTCTGGGGCCGACACATGCTGGCTTGGGTTGTGGTTGTCCTTTCTAAGCTGGAATTTCCAATAAATTGCTAACAACATTATCATCATATTTATAACAAAAATAATGGAGGGAAAATGTGGGACGTAGCCCTCGGGGGCCTTCTTCAGCGCCTCCTTCACCCTCTTTATTTCAGTAAGCATTTTCCTGGTAGATATCACATCGCCCAACAAAGGCACTAAGTCACACACGCATGGTTCGGGCCATTGTGGGGTTGGGAGTTCAGTTAACCCAGGGGTAATTATATTTAGTCCCCTTAAAATTTTATATATTATTTTCTCACTTTTTGTGTGCTGCTGAATGTTTAGTTCATTTACCCTTTGGGTTAATTCTTTAAACTCGTTTTCTACTGCACGCCTCTGTTGGTGTACTACCATGTAGGTAGACAGTAGCGTTATCGCTGACATGATATTTATCAAAGAAGTTTTAACCATTTTCGTTACACGGGTTTATACTTTCTCCAGGCCTAGCTACACATAACCCCAATTGGTGTTTACGCGGACAAGAAACTAGTTAGGTCGGATACACTCTAGCCAGTGATGTGAACTTGTAATGTGTTTCAAGGATTGTAGTGAACATTATGAATTACTGGTGTTGTAGTGAACATATGGTATAGTGTTGTAGTGAACATATGGTTGCTGGTGGTGTTGTGACATATGGTACTGGTTGATGATGGAACATACTAGTACTAGTGTTGCTTAGTGAGCATATGGTACTAGTGTTGTAGTGAACATATGGTACTAGTGTTGTAGACATATGGTACTAGTGTTGTAGTGAACATTATGGTACTGGTGTTGTAGTGAACATATGGTACTGGTGTTGTAGTGAACATATGGTACTGGTGGTGTTGTGAACATATGGTACTGGTTTGGTAGTGAACATATGGTACTAGTGTTGTAGTGAACATATGGTATTAGTGTTGTAGTGAACATATGGTACTAGTGTTGTAGTGAACATATGGTACTAGTGTTGTAGTGAACATATGGTATTGGTGTTGTAGTGAACATATGGTACCAGTGTTGTAGTGAACATATGGTACTAGTGTTGTAGTGAACATATGGTATTGGTGTTGTAGTGAACATATGGTACTGGTGTTGTAGAGACGAGAGAGAGAGATATAAATAAATAAAGATAGATATAGATAGATATATAGAAATAACTAGACAAAAAATACACCCATTATATCACTTGGGTGGATGAACGCGTGACCACTAACGAATCAAATGTTCCAGGAGCAGTCTAGCATCTTGTACCCGCTCGTAGTTGGTGCTGATGATTGAGACGCGGTCATTGATCGGGTTCAGCTTCACTAAAACGCCGAACCTTTGGCCGATTTTCTTAATGTTGGCCCCCTTGTGGCCTAGCAACCTACCCTGAAATATTTTGGGGACGTTAATGCTCCTTATGAACTATTTTTGGCTGGAATTCTTTTTCTCTGGGGTTTTTGACTCTTGTTCCTGTGGTGTTGATGGGTCTTGTTCCTGTGGTGTTGATGACTCCTGTTCTTGTGGAGTTGATGACTCCTGTTCCTGTGGAGTTGATGACTCCTGTTCCTGTGGAGTTGATGACTCCTGTTCCTGTGGAGTTGATGACTCCTGTTCCTGTGGAGTTGATGACTCCTGTTCCTGTGGTGTTGTTGACTCCTGTTCCTGTGGAGTTGATGACTCCTGTTCCTGTGGAGTTGATGACTCCTGTTCCTGTGGAGTTGATGACTCCTGTTCCTGTGGAGTTGATGACTCCTGTTCCTGTGGAGTTGATGACTCCTGTTCCTGTGGAGTTGATGACTCCTCTTCCTCTGGGGCCGACACATGCTGGCTTGGGTTGTGGTTGTCCTTTCTAAGCTGGAATTTCCAATAAATTGCTAACAACATTATCATCATATTTATAAAAAAAATAATGGAGGGAAAATGTGGGACGTAGCCCTCGGGGGCCTTCTTCAGCGCCTCCTTCACCCTCTTTATTTCAGTAAGCATTTTCCTGGTAGATATCACATCGCCCAACAAAGGCACTAAGTCACACACGCATGCTGGGCCATTGTGCTGGGGAGTTCAGTTAACCCAGGGTAATTATATTAGTCCCTGTACCTTATATATTATTTTCTACCTTTTTGTGTGTGCTGCTGAATGCTTAGTCTATTTTACCCTTTGGGGTTAATTCCTTTAAACTCGTTTTCATTGCACGCCTCTGTTGGTACTACCACAGTAGACAGTATGTTATCAAGACATGATATTTATCAAAGAAGTTTTAACCATTTCACATCGGGTTTATACTTTCTCCAGGCCTATTACATAACCCCAATTGGTGTTTACGCGGACAAGAAACTAGTTAGGTCGGATACACTCTAGCCAGTGATGTGAACTTGTAATATTAGGGGTACTGAAGGAAATGTATTTCAAGAGTTGTAGTGAATATTATGGTACTGGTGTTGTAGTGAAATATGGTACTGGTGTTGTAGGAACATATGGTACTGGTGGTGTTGTGAACATATGGTACTGGTTTGGTGAAAGAACATATGGTACTAGTGTTGTAGTGAACATATGGTACTAGTGTTGTAGTGAACATATGGTACTAGTGTTGTAGTGAACATATGGTACTAGTGTTGTAGTGAACATATGGTATTGGTGTTGTAGTGAACATATGGTACTAGTGTTGTAGTGAACATATGGTACTAGTGTTGTAGTGAACATATGGTATTGGTGTTGTAGTGAACATATGGTACTAGTGTTGTAGTGAACATATGGTACTAGTGTTGTAGTGAACATATGGTATTGGTGTTGTAGTGAACATATGGTACTGGTGTTGTAGTGAACATATGGTATTGGTGTTGTAGTGAACATATGGTACTAGTGTTGTAGTGAACATATGGTACTAGTGTTGTAGTGAACATATGGTATTGGTGTTGTAGTGAACATATGGTACTGGTGTTGTAGAGACGAGAGAGAGAGATATAAATAAATAAAGATAGATATAGATAGATATATAGAAATAACTAGACAAAAAATACACCCATTATATCACTTGGGTGGATGAACGCGTGACCACCAACGAATCAAATGTTCCAGGAGCAGTCTAGCATCTTGTACCCGCTCGTAGTTGGTGCTGATGATTGAGACGCGGTCATTGATCGGGTTCAGCTTCACTAAAACGCCGAACCTTTGGCCGATTTTCTTAATGTTGGCCCCCTTGTGGCCTAGCAACCTACCGTGAAATATTTTGGGGACGTTAATGCTCCTTATGAACTATTTTTGGCTGGAATTCTTTTTCTCTGGGGTTTTTGACTCTTGTTCCTGTGGTGTTGATGGGTCTTGTTCCTGTGGTGTTGATGACTCCTGTTCTTGTGGAGTTGATGACTCCTGTTCCTGTGGAGTTGATGACTCCTGTTCCTGTGGAGTTGATGACTCCTGTTCCTGTGGAGTTGATGACTCCTGTTCCTTTGGAGTTGATGACTCCTGTTCCTGTGGTGTTGATGACTCCTGTTCCTGTGGAGTTGATGACTCCTGTTCCTGTGGAGTTGATGACTCCTGTTCCTGTGGAGTTGATGACTCCTGTTCCTGTGGAGTTGATGACTCCTGTTCCTGTGGAGTTGATGACTCCTGTTCCTGTGGAGTTGATGACTCCTCTTCCTCTGGGGCCGACACATGCTGGCTTGGGTTGTGGTTGTCCTTTCTAAGCTGGAATTTCCAATAAATTGCTAACAACATTATCATCATATTTATAACAAAAATAATGGAGGGAAAATGTGGGACGTAGCCCTCGGGGGCCTTCTTCAGCGCCTCCTTCACCCTCTTTATTTCAGTAAGCATTTTCCTGGTAGATATCACATCGCCCAACAAAGGCACTAAGTCACACACGCATGGTTCGGGCCATTGTGGGGTTGGGAGTTCAGTTAACCCAGGGGTAATTATATTTAGTCCCCTTAAAATTTTATATATTATTTTCTCACTTTTTGTGTGCTGCTGAATGTTTAGTTCATTTACCCTTTGGGTTAATTCTTTAAACTCGTTTTCTACTGCACGCCTCTGTTGGTGTACTACCATGTAGGTAGACAGAAGTGTTATCATGACATATATTTATCAAAGAAGTTTTAACCATTTTCGTTACACGGGTTTATACTTTCTCCAGGCCTAGCTACACATAACCCCAATTGGTGTTTACGCGGACAAGAAACTAGTTAGGTCGGATACACTCTAGCCAGTGATGTGAACTTGTAATATTAGTACTGAAGGGAAATGTATTTCAAGAGTTGTAGTGAACATTATGGTACTGGTGTTGTAGTGAACATATGGTACTGGTGTTGTAGTGAACATATGGTACTGGTGGTGTTGTGAACATATGGTACTGGTTTGGTAGTGAACATATGGTACTAGTGTTGTAGTGAACATATGGTATTAGTGTTGTAGTGAACATATGGTACTAGTGTTGTAGTGAACATATGGTACTAGTGTGTTGTAGCAAATATATGGTACTAGGTGTTGTGTGAACATATGGTATTGGTAGTTGTAGTGAACATATGGCACTTGTGTTGTAGTGAACATATGGTACTTATGTTGTAGTAAATATATGGTACTCGTGTTGTAGTAAAGATATGGTTCTGGTGTTGTAGTAAACATATGGTACTGGTGTTGTAGTAAACATATGGTACTGGTGTTGTAGTGAACATATGGTACTGGTGTTGTAGTGAACATATGGTATTGGTGTTGTAGTGAACATATGGTACTAGTGTTGTAGTGAACATATGGTACTAGTGTTGTAGTGAACATATGGTATTGGTGTTGTAGTGAACATATGGTACTGGTGTTGTAGAGACGAGAGAGAGAGATATAAATAAATAAAGATAGATATAGATAGATATATAGAAATAACTAGACAAAAAATACACCCATTATATCACTTGGGTGGATGAACGCGTGACCACTAACGAATCAAATGTTCCAGGAGCAGTCTAGCATCTTGTACCCGCTCGTAGTTGGTGCTGATGATTGAGACGCGGTCATTGATCGGGTTCAGCTTCACTAAAACGCCGAACCTTTGTCCGATTTTCTTAATGTTGGCCCCCTTGTGGCCTAGCAACCTACCGTGAAATATTTTGGGGACGTTAATGCTCCTTATGAACTATTTTTGGCTGGAATTCTTTTTCTCTGGGGTTTTTGACTCTTGTTCCTGTGGTGTTGATGGGTCTTGTTCCTGTGGTGTTGATGACTCCTGTTCTTGTGGAGTTGATGACTCCTGTTCCTGTGGAGTTGATGACTCCTGTTCCTGTGGAGTTGATGACTCCTGTTCCTGTGGAGTTGATGACTCCTGTTCCTGTGGAGTTGATGACTCCTCTTCCTGTGGAGTTGATGACTCCTGTTCCTGTGGAGTTGATGACTCCTGGGCCACCGTGGAGTTGACTCCTGTTCCTGTCAGAGTTGACTCCCTGTTCCTGTGGAGTTGATGACTCCTGTTCCTGTGGAGTTGATGACTCCTGTTCCTGTGAGTTGATGACTCCACTGTTCCTGTGAGTTATTGACTCCTGTTCCTGTGTGGGTTGATGACTCCTCTTCCTCTGGGGCCGACACATGCTGGCTTGGGTTGTGGTTGTCCTTTCTAGCTGGAATTTCAATAAATTGCTAACAACATTATCATCATATTTATAAAAAAAATAATGGAGAAAATGTGGGACGTAGCCCTCGGGGCCTTCTTCAGCGCCTCCTTCACCCTCTTTATTTCAGTAAAGCATTTTCTGGTAGATATCACATCTCGCCCAACAAAGACACTAAGTCACACACGCATGAGATTCGGAGCCCAATTTGTGGGGTTGGGAAGTTCAATTAACCCAGGGTAATTATATTTAGTCATAGGTACATATATTATTTTCTCACTTTTTGTGTGCTGCTGAATGTTTTGGTTCATTTTACCCTTTGGGTTAATTCTTTAAACTCGTTTTCTACTGCACGCACTCTGTTGGTGTACTACCATGTGGGTGAACAGTAGCGTTATCCTTTGACATGATATTTATCAAAGAAGTTTTAACCATTTTTTTCGTTACACGGGTTATACTTTCTCCAGGCCTGGCTACACATAACCCCCAATTGGTGTTTACGCGGACAAGAAACTAGTTAGGTCGGATACACTCTAGCCAGTGATGTGAACTTGTAATAATAGTACTGAAGAGAAATATATTTCAAAATTGTAGTGAACATTATGGTACTGTGGTGTTGTAGTGAACATATGGTACTGGTGTTGTAGTGAACATATGGTACTGGTGGTGTTGGCAGACATATGGTGTACTGGTTTGTGGTGAACATATGGTACTAGTGTTATGAGTAGACATATGGTACTAGTGTTGTAGTGAACATATATGGTACTAGTGTTGTAGTAGACATATGGTACTAGTGTTGTAGTGAACATATGGTATTGGTGTTATGGTAGACATATAATTTACTAGTGTTGTAGTGAACATATGGTGCACTAGTGTTATAGTGAACATATGGTATTGGTGTTATGGTAGACATATGGTACTAGTGTTGTAGTGAACATATGGTACTAGTGTTGTAGTGAACATATGGGTATTGTATTATTTGTAGTGAACATATGGTACTGGTGTTGTAGTGAACATATGGTATTGGTGTTGTAATGAACATATGGTACTAGTGTTGTAGTAGACATATGGTACTAGTGTTGTAGTGAACATATGGTATTGGTGTTTATAGTGAACATATGGTACTGGTGTTTATGTAGAGACGAGAGAGGAATATAAATAAAGATAGATATAGATAGATATATAGAAATAACTAGACAAAATACACACCCATTATATCACTTGGGTGGATGAACGCGTGACCACCAACGAATCAAATGTTCCCAGGAGCAGTCCCCAGCATCTTGTGCCCGCTCGTAGTTGGTGCTGATGGTTGAGACACTTGGTCATTGATCAGGTTCAGCTTCACTAAACTATATGCTGGCCGATTTTCTTAATATTTGGCTTTGCTGTGGCCTAGCAACCTACAAATGAAATATTTTACAGGGGACGTTAGCTCCTTAGACTATTTTTTGGCTGGAATTCTTTTTCTCTGGGGTTTTTGACTCTTGTTCCTGTGGTGTTGATGGGTCTTGTTCCTGTGGTGTTGATGACTTTCCTGTTGCTTGTGGGTTGATGACTCCCTGTTCCTGTGGAGTTGATGACTCCTGTTCCTGTGGAGTTATTGACTCCTGTTCCTGTGGGTGATGACTCCTGTGTTCCTTTGGAGTTGACAGGCTCCTGTTCCTGTGGTGTTGTTGATGACTCCTGTTCCTGGCCAAGGGTTTTGGTGACTCCTGTTCCTGGAGTTATTGAGCTCCTGTTCCTGTGTCAGGTTGATGACTCCTGTTCATAATGGAGTTGACTCCTGTTCCTGCTGTGGAGTTGATGACTCCTGTTCCTGTGGAGTTGATGACTCCTCTTCCTCTGGGGCCGACACATGCTGGCAGGTTGTGGTTGTCCTTTCTAAGCTGGAATTTCCAATAAATTGCTAACAACATTATCATCATATTTATAACAAAAATAATGGAGAAAATGTGGGACGTAGCCCTCCAGGGGCCTTCTTCGCTTATCACTTCACCCTCTTTATTTCGGTAAGCATTTTCACAGTAGATATCACATCGCCCAACAAAGGCATAAGTCACACACGCATGGTTCGAGCCATTGTGGGGTTGGGAGTTCAGTTAACCCAGGGTAATTATATTTAGTCCCCTTAAATTTTATATATTATTTTCTCACTTTTTGTTATTGCTGCTGAATCATTTAGTTCATTTTACCCTTTGGGTTAATTCTTTAAACTCGTTTTCTGCTGCCTCTGTTGGTGTACTACCATGTAGGTAGACAGTAGCATTATCGCTGACATGATATTTATCGAAAGAAGTTTTAATATTTTCATTGGAGTTTATATACTTTCTCCAGGCCTAGCTACATAACCCCAATTGGTGTTGCACTGGACAGAAACTAGTTGGAGTCGGATACACTCTAGCCAGTGATGTGAGCTTTAGTACTGAAGGGAAATGTTTCAAGAGTTGTAGTAGACATTATGGTGTACTGGTGTTTGCTTAGTGAACATATGGTACTGTGTGTAGTGAACATATGGTACTGTTAGTGTTGTGAACATATGAATTTGGTTTGGTAGTGAACATATGGTACTGGTGTTGTAGTGAACCATAATTTACTAGTGTTGTAGTAGACATATGGTACTAGTATTTGTAGTAGACATATGGTACTAGTGTTGTAGTGAACATATGGTACTAGTGTTGTAGTGAACATATGGTATTGGTGTTGTAGTGAGCATATGGTACTAGTGTTGTAGTACATATGGTACCCCAGGTGTTGTAGTGACATATGGTATTATTAGTGTTGTAGTGAACATATGGTACTAGTGTTATAGTAGACATATGGTACTAGTGTTATTAGTAGACATATGGTATTGGTGTTGTAGTAGACATATGGTACTGGTGTTGTAGTGAACATATGGTATTGGTGTTGTAGTAGACATATGGTACTAGTATGACAGACATATGGTACTAGTGTTATGATGAACATATGGTATTGGTGTTGTAGTGAACATATGGTACTGGTGTTGTAGAGACGAGAGAGATATAAATAAATAAAAGATAGATATAGATAGATATATAGAAATAACTAGAACTGAAAATACACCCATTATTATATCCTTGTTGGATGAACGCGTGACCACTAACGAATCAAATGTTCCAGGAGCAGTCTAGCATCTTGTACCCGCTCGTAGTTGGTGCTGATGATTGAGACGCGGTCATTGATCGGGTTCAGCTTCACTAAAACATGAACCTTTGGCCGATTTTTCTTAATGTTGGCCCCTTGTTAGCTTCTTAACCTACCGTGAAATATTTTGGGGACGTTAATGCTCCTTATGAACTATTTTTTGGCTGGGAATTATGCTTTTTTCTCTGGGGTTTTTGACTCTTGTTCCTGGTGTTGCGATGGGTCTTGTTCCTGTGGTGTTGATGACTCCTGTTCTTGTGGAGTTGATGACTCCTGTTCCTGTGGAGTTGATGACTCCTGTTCCTGCTGTGGAGTTGATGACTCCTGTTCCTGTGGAGTTGATGACTCTGTTCCTGTGGAGTTGATGACTCCTGTTCCGCAATGGAGTTATTGACTCCTGTTCCTGTGGAGTTGATAGCTCCCTCTTCCTCTGGGGCCGACACATGCTGGCTTGGGTTGTGATTTGTCCTTCCTAGCTAGATTTCCAATAAATTGCTAACTCTTATTATCATCATATTTATAACAAAAAGTAATGGAGGAAAATGTGTGGGACGTAGCCCTCAGGGGCCTTCTTCAGCACCCCTCCTTTTACCCTCTTTATTTTTCAGTAAGCATTTCCTGGTAGATATCACATCGCCCAACAAAGGCACTAAGTCACACACATGGTTCGGTGTTGTGGGGTTGGGAGTTCAGTTAACCCAGGGGTAATTATATTTAGTCCTTAAAATTTTTATATATTATTTTCTCCTTTTTGTGTGCTGCTGAATGTTTATTTCATTTACCCTTTGGGTTAATTCTTAAACTCGTTTTCTACTGCACGCCTCTGTTGGTGTACTACCATGTGTAGGTGAACAGTAGCGTTATCCTTTGACATGATATTTATCAAAAGAAGTTTTAACCATTTTCGTTACACGGGTTTATACTTTCTCCAGGCCTAGCTACACATAACCCCCAATTGGTGTTTACGCGGACCAAGAAACTAGTTAGGTCGGATACACTCTGGCCAGTGGATCTTGAACTTGTAATATTAGTACTGAAGGAAATGTATTTCAAGAGTTGTAGTGAATTTTTTGATATGGTACTAGTGTTGTAGTGAACATATGGTACTAGTGTTGTAGTGAACATATGGTACTAGTGTTGTAGTGAACATATGGTATTGGTGTTGTAGTGAACATATGGTACTAGTGTTGTAGTGAACATATGGTACTAGTGTTGTAGTGAACATATGGTATTGGTGTTGTAGTGAACATATGGTACTAGTGTTGTAGTGAACATATGGTACTAGTGTTGTAGTGAACATATGGTATTGGTGTTGTAGTGAACATATGGTACTGGTGTTGTAGAGACGAGAGAGAGATATAAATAAATAAAGATAGATATAGATAGATATATAGAAATAACTAGACAAAAAATACACCCATTATATCACTTGGGTGGATGAACGCGTGACCACTAACGAATCAAATGTTCCAGGAGCAGTCTAGCATCTTGTACCCGCTCGTAGTTGGTGCTGATGATTGAGACGCGGTCATTGATCGGGTTCAGCTTCACTAAAACGCCGAACCTTTGGCCGATTTTCTTAATGTTGGCCCCCTTGTGGCCTAGCAACCTACCGTGAAATATTTTGGGGACGTTAATGCTCCTTATGAACTATTTTTGGCTGGAATTCTTTTTCTCTGGGGTTTTTGACTCTTGTTCCTGTGGTGTTGATGGGTCTTGTTCCTGTGGTGTTGATGACTCCTGTTCTTGTGGAGTTGATGACTCCTGTTCCTGTGGAGTTGATGACTCCTGTTCCTGTGGAGTTGATGACTCCTGTTCCTGTGGAGTTGATGACTCCTGTTCCTTTTGATGACTCCTGTTCCTGATGACTCCTGTTCCTGTGGTGTTGATGACTCCTGTTCCTGTGGAGTTGATGACTCCTGTTCCTGTGGAGTTGATGACTCCTGTTCCTGTGGAGTTGATGACTCCTGTTCCTGTGGAATTGATGACTCCTGTTCCTGTGGAGTTGATGACTCCTGTTCCTGTGGAGTTGATGACTCCTGTTCCTGTGGAGTTGATGACTCCTCTTCCTCTGGGGCCGACACATGCTGGCTTGGGTTGTGGTTGTCCTTTCTAAGCTGGAATTTCCAATAAATTGCTAACAACATTATCATCATATTTATAACAAAAATAATGGAGGGAAAATGTGGGACGTAGCCCTCGGGGGCCTTCTTCAGCGCCTCCTTCACCCTCTTTATTTCAGTAAGCATTTTCCTGGTAGATATCACATCGCCCAACAAAGGCACTAAGTCACACACGCATGGTTCGGGCCATTGTGGGGTTGGGAGTTCAGTTAACCCAGGGGTAATTATATTTAGTCCCCTTAAAATTCTAAATATTATTTTCTCACTTTTTGTGTGCTGCTGAATGTTTAGTTCATTTACCCTTTGGGTTAATTCTTTAAACTCGTTTTCTACTGCACGCCTCTGTTGGTGTACTACCATGTAGGTAGACAGTAGCGTTATCGCTGACATGATATTTATCAAAGAAGTTTTAACCATTTTCGTTACACGGGTTTATACTTTCTCCAGGCCTAGCTACACATAACCCCAATTGGTGTTTACGCGGACAAGAAACTAGTTAGGTCGGATACACTCTAGCCAGTAATGTGAACTTGTAATATTAGTGCTGTAGGGAAATATATTTCAAGAGTTGTAGTGAACATTATGGTACTAGTGTTGTAGTGAACATTATGGTACTCGTGTTGTAGTGAACATGTGAAACTTGTGTTGTAGTGAACATGTGGTACTCGTGTTGTAGTGAACATGTGATACTTGTGTTATAGTGAACATGTGATACTTGTGTTGTAGTGAACATGTGGTACTCGTGTTGTAGTGAACATGTGGTACTCGTGTTGTAGTGGACATGTGGTGCTTGTGTTATATTGACCATGTGGTACTCGTGTTGTAGTGAACGTATGATACTTGTGTTGTAGTGAACATGTGGTGCTCGTGTTGTAGTGAACATGTGGTGCTCGTGTTGTAGTGAACATGTGGTGCCTGTGTTGTAGTGAACATATGGTGCTCGTGTTGTAGTGAACATGTGGTGCTCGTGTTGTAGTGAACATGTGGTGCTCGTGTTGTAGTGAACATGTGGTGCCTTGTTGTAGTGAACATGTGGTGCTCGTGTTGTAGTGAACATGTGGTGCTCATGTGGTGCTCGTGTTGTAGTGAACATGTGGTGCTCGTGTTGTAGTGAACATGTGGTGCTCGTGTTGTAGTGAACATGTGGTGCTCTTGTTGTAGTGAACATATGATAATTGTGTTGTAGTGAACATGTGGTGCTCGTGTTGTAGTGAACATATGATACTTGTGTTGTAGTGAATATGTGGTACTCGTGTTGTAGTGAACATATGATACTTGTATTGTAGTGAACTGGATGATCGTCATACTGGATTCCGAGTGTCAGCAAAGTTGTGTGCGTGTGTGTGTTCTCACAGGGTGGTGTAATGCGTCAAGTGGGTCAGCATTATGTTACTGTTAGGTTGCAAGATTTCAGCTACTGCCGCTGGCTAGCCCTCGTGGCGAACAGGAAAACAACCGGCATAAGTTTTCCCCTGCCAGTACACAGCCTCCTCACCATCAAGACTCCTGCCATGCCTCCTCGTGACAACATGGTAACTGGGTGCCTCGTGGGCCCAGGCTAGACTTGCAGGGGATCTTGTAGTAGCAGTGGGTTCCAGAGGGACGGTACATAGGCTCACTGGCATGTGGGCACGTCCTGGCACCTACCAACCACTGCCACGCTGCCTTGTGGATTAACCTTGGTAAGTATAGGCTGTGGGAGTAAACCCCTAACAAAAAATCTGCTGGGGAGCCCCGCGTCTGGCAGACATGCTTGAAGAGCTCCTAAAACACCCCACGGCAGTATAGGTGGAAAAGGTGATCACCATAGGAACCCAACGACTACTCAGGCAGATGAAGGCAATGCCTGATGGACAGGCTACTTATGCGAAACCCAACATACTGGGCTATCGGCAGTCCAATGCAACTTTCTCTCGCCAGTCATTGCAACACTTCCATCACGGATCAGGAAAAGGGAGAGCCAAGATGTGTGGTTGCAGCCTGCACTCCTGCCTCACCACATAAATCAACTCCCGTGCAACCATCATTCAGCTCATCATACTTCTCAAAAGTCCTATGGCGACTCCATTGCTGAACTTCAATATGCAGATGACCCCACTCTTGTCACCCACACTGAACGCGACCTACAGGAGATGCATATGCACACTTCAACCTTGGGGTAAATGTCCTACCCTCTCTAATGTTAACCAATTTCAGTATCTCGGCTCCCACCCGTCCACCACCGTGAACTTCGATGAAGAGATTCAACATCGGATCAGATGTGCACCTCAAGCCTTTGGCAGACTCCGTACCCGTGTTTTCAGCTGTAGGGAGTCGAAATTATCTGCAAAACTGCATGCATATCGAGCAGTGGTCCTCCCCACACTGCTATGTGGCAGCGATACATGGGTCACATACAGGAAGCACCTCAAGGCACTTGAAAACTTTCACCAACGTAGTCTACGTTCGCTCCTCCGAGTTCGCTGGGAAGACTAGAGAACAAATGCCAGTATTCTTGCTGACACCAAATGTAGGAGCATCGAGGCTACCATTATCCATGAACAGCTACACTGGACGGGCCATGTTACCCGCATGGACGACAGTAGACTGCTAAAGCAGCTACTTTACAGTCACCTAACGAATAGTAAACGTAACGCTGGCGGGCAACCGAAAAGGTATAAGGATAGTCTCAAGACAAACCTGAAAAAGTGCCAAATCGACTCCCTCACCGGGAGACTATCACTCCACATTGTAACGCTTGGAGGAGCACCACACGAGGTGTCGATGCTTTCGAGTTTGCCCGACTGCAAACCGAGGCAGACTAGCGCCAACGCCGGAAAGACGCTGCCTCTGTCCCTCATGTACTAGATGTAGCCCTCCACACGTGCAACTTCTGTGGACGACCCTGCGGGTCCCGTATTGGCCTCATGAGTCACCTTAGAGGTCACAACGAAGGTGACATCCTTAATAACTTAAATCATTGTGTCATGACTGGATGATCATCATACTCGATTCTGAGGAACAGCAAAGTAGTTGTAGTAGTAGGGTGTGTGTGGGGTCTGTGTGTGTGTGTGTCTCTTTTGTGTTGATGGTGTGTGTGTGTATATGTTTATGTGTGGGAGAGAGGAATATGTGCCGTGGCATGCACCGGGCTGCCCGGCGCTCTTCATCTGGACACAAGTTGAGGCAAGGCTTGAAGGGTAGGGGGGGAAGGCAGGAGGAGAGGGGGGAAGGAAAGAGGATGGGTAAGGAGAATGAAAAGAATAAGGGGGATAGGAAGGAGGAGAAGGATTTAGAGGAAGTGGTGGGCAAACAATCACTCCTCTCCTCCACCTGGCCTCTGCATTTCCTCAAACCTTTCCTCTCTGCCTCCTCCCCCATTCCTCCTCCCCACTCCTCCCCCTCCCCACTCCCCCCTCCCCACTCCTTCCCTCCCCCCTTCCCCCTCCCCACCTTCCCCCCCACCTCCCTCCCCCCCCTCCCTCCTTCCCCTCCCACCACTCCCCCATCTTGGTAATGTTTACATCCTTAAGCCCTGTGTTGTTATGGCGTCCAATGGGTCGTATTTCACATTTGTCTTCTCCTGAGCTTTACCTGGAACACCCTATTACTCACACCTGGGAAGACACTTGAGTAGCCTGAAAAGTGTGTGTGTGTGTAATAATAATAATAATAATAATAATAACAATAATAATAATTACCGATTTATTGAAATAGATGGCAGCCGGAAAGCTGAAAATATACAGTTACATAATTGGGGAATGGGGCACTTCATTGACAAATAATATACAAGTAACATAAGTGATACAAATATGATATGTAATGACTAGGTGGGGAGAAGCTCAAACTACAGGGCGTTTCAACATAGTGACAGAGCAAAAAGTAAGATTGACTGGAAGTGAATAAAGTGGTTGATTACAAGTTTTTGATAATTTTTACAGTGGTTGGGACTGGGCTGTTCTTAGCGACCAGTTCGTGCTCGTATGGGATGGATGCGGTTGTGGTGTCGAACAGCAATTCTCGGGCGAGGGATCTCAGGTGGTAGTAGGAGCCGATGTCGAGGATGGTGCAGAAGCTTCTCACCAAATTTGCAGATGAGGTCGTGGTGATGGTCAGTTAGAGCCGAGAGGGTCAGTGTGTTGAGCACTTCTTGATATGTGGAGTAGGAAGGGGAGAGAATAATCTTGTGTGTGTGTGTGTTTTAGAATACTGTTGCTCCTCGTCTTATACAATGAAGAAGAAGAGAAGGAAGGAAGAGACAAAGAGGATTAATTAAAACTTTTAGGGAGAAGTAGAATGGGACGCTAACAACAACAACAAAGGTAAAAAAAGAGGTGGACCAAGAGGAGGAGGAATATATGCATGAGGATGAAGACGGACGTGCGGGCGTCATGTGGGCGGGTGGGCGGGCGATGGAGCAGGTACACGTGAGGTGGGTGGTGAGGGAAGCGTTTTGCATAGTGGGTCATCCTCCCGCCCCCTCCGTGCCCTCCCCTGCGACCTTCTCACCAGGGGGAGCTTGTTGCAGGGAGGGTAGGAGGCTGATAATATCCTAGTTCGGGAATTGAAAGATATGCTCTATAGGATGACCATAGGGAGTGGAAGACAGGCCAGGAAGGAATTTTAATGGTGGGAGAGAGAGGTAGGTGTAGGTGTGTTAGTTGTCAGAGGTATCAAGTTAGCTAATGAAAGACCCTCTATAACTAATTAACTAATCAGTGAAGCATCATGGACAGGTAGGCAAATTCATACCTGGAGTGAATTAAGTGACAGGTAAGAGGGTTATAAGTTCTTTGGGTTGTATAGTGGGGTGTGTGCGTTGTAGTGTGGTGTGTTGTAGTGTGTGTGTGTTGTAGTGTGGTGTGCTGGGGTGGGTGTGGTGAGGTGTGTGGTTTGTGGTGTGGTGGGTGGGTGTGGTGAGGTGTTAACTGATGTGGGAAGGATTTTAATACTCTGTTAACATGTTGTATGTGTGTTTTGGGGGATCATCTGAAGATTAAACACCCTTACAATATCCTTATCTAACCTAACTTAACCTAACCCTATCATACCCTATCCTGGACTATCCTAACCTAATGAGGTGTTATTTTTAGGTGGTGTGGGAGAGTAAGGGAGGGGAGTGGGTGTGAAGGAGGTGGGGGAGATGTGAGGTAGAGCCCTATATGGCCAGGTGAGAGGGGAGGGGGGCGGGGCGGGGCATGTTGACTTCACACTTGGAATGAGCATCTCAGGAGGGGGGGGGTGGTATAGATAGTTGTTGATGTGTGTGACTGGTGGTGGTAGATGGATTTTGGTAGTTGTGAATAGTTGTTGGTGATGGATGGTGGTAGCGGGCGAGGTATCCACTCCTCTAGTATGCTAATATATTTGTAAAGCTTGTTATTACCGTGTGTGTGTGTGTGTGTGTGTGTGTGTGTGTGTGTGTTTACAAATATTAAGAGTCTGGATTTAAAAAAGAGCAGATATCTAGCCCTATAAAAATTAGTGTGTTTGGTGTAGTAGCAATAGTAGTAGTAGTAGTAGTGGTGGTGGTTGTGGTAGTCGTGGTGGTGGTTGTGGTAGTTGTGACGGTAGAGATATTAAAGGGTTGTTCTTCACGCTCAGTTACACCGTTTACAAGGGGTATGGTGGTGTGTGTGTAGTCTACATTATCTACAGCAGGCTACAGAGTGGGTTAGGGATCACATAGTGCCTTCATCCTCACCCTCTACAGTATGGTGTAGGGGGAGTCGTGCCCACCTCAGCATAGTCAAGTTCTATCCCATAATAATAAGTAGGGACGGTGAGTGGGTTCTCTGGAAGCTGCTGGGGAGGGCTGGTGGTGGTAGTGGTAATGATGGTGTTGGAGTTATTTGAAAGAGGTGGTGGTAGTAATGGTGGTGGTGCTAGTAGTGGTGGTTGTCGTCGAGGAGGTGGAGGAGGACTATTGTTGTTCTTGAGAGTCTTCAAGTGTGAGGTGAAGGACGCCACTGTCAGAGTCATGTGCAGCCTCATGGTGATGCCCCCCCCCCTCCCCCTCTTCATCCAGTGGCACCCCGACCTTTGAGTGGCACAGTTCACGAGGGTGCTAGTAGTGGGGCACTCAGGGCCACGACCCCTCGAGCAACGTGTAACTCATCAGGATTATCTGGCGTCTAAAACTGTACTTCAGGGTCATGACAGTGTTAAGCCACATGTCTCACCCAGTAGCCCTCCCCCCCCACTACACCACACCATCATCTTGGGGAAACAGCCATAGGAAGTGTTGCCATTTAAAGAACCCTTCCCCTCTCCTTCCCCTACCCCTCCCTCTCTGTACCCATTCACCCTCCCCTCCCCCAGATCACCACACACAACAAAACAAGAACTAACCTCCCCCCAAAACACACAACACCCGGTAGTTTAATTATCGATATACCAAGCAGTATATAAACAAGACTGATGCTGCACTAGACGAGCCAGGTCCCGGTACAGGTCGTTAGATTATGTAAGATCAGTTTGGGTTATGTGATTTTAGATTCAGGTTGACCCTCACGCAGCTCGTATTGGGGTCAAAGTCTAGTTCTACCCCTTGACCTTAACCTTAACCTTTTAACCCGTTGACCACCACCACCACTACTACCACCACCACACCACCACCACTACTACTACTATCATCATCACTACTACTACTACTACTACTACCACGTTGAAGAGGAGCGACAATAATAGTTGGTGGCTGGGTGCAGTAGGCCAGGAGTACAATGCAGGGTGTGTGTGTGTCCTGCGAGGCTGACGAAAGAACCCTTGCCAAGAACCTATTGAACCACATCTTGTTGAGCACCAGTGATGGGGGGAGGGAGGGGAGTAGGGGGGGGAGGAGGAATGGAGTACGTGTGTGTGTGTGTACTCGATTCCGAGGGACAGCAAAGTAAGTGTGTATAGGGTGGTGCCATTGGAGTTAGAGACAGTGTAACCTATTGTTATAACTATATATAGTAAGTGTTACCGTGTGTTATATACATTAAACAGGGGCGGGGGAAACTGTCAACATGTTGTTGGGGGGGAAGGGAGGGTTACCACAAGTCATATGAAAAAGAAACAGTTAAATAAGTTATTGATAAATTTAATAATATCCGTTGATCCAGTCCCGGACTCGTGTCATGTAATGGCCGGTGGCGGACGCCATGGTGGTGAGGTTATAGGTCACGGCTGCCATCATGTCAGAGTAACCCACGGACTCTATGGCGTCCGCGACGGTGCTAGCCAGGCCGCTCGCGGTTGACACGATGTTAGAGCTACCGACGGACTCTATGACGTCGGCGACGGACTCGACGGCGTCGGTGACGGTATTGGCTAGGCCGCCTGACAAGATGTCAAAATTACCGATGGACTCCATGGCGTCGACGAGTACAGTGAGGCCGGCTGACATGATGTCAGTATTACCAACGGGTTCTTTGGTGTCGGCGTCAGTACTGGTGGTGGGAGGGTCGTCGGGATGTTCCCCAGGGGCAGGGGTCAGGGCGGGGTTGGGGTCAGCTTCCTCTTTCCTGGAGGAATTTTTTGAGAGCAATGTGTTTTTTCTCCTGGCTCGTCTAGCTCGCCCCCGTATGCCTAAAGGTTGGGTCTTTAATACGGAGTAGCACCCCAGCCTCCAGTCGGGGGAAGGAGAGGCCTCCTCCTCCTCCTCCTCTACTTCTTGCAAGGGGAGGGGAGGGGCGTCGGGGGGATGAAGGAGACCTTGAGGTGGTGGGGGATGGGGGAGGGCTTGAGGTGGTGGGGGAGAGGGAGACTTTGAGGTGGTGGGGAGTGAAAGAGAGCTTGAGGTGGTGGGGGGTGAAAGAGAGCTTGAGGTGTTGGGGGGTGAAAGAGAGCTTGAGGTGGTGGGAGGTGAGGGAGAGGTTGAGGGGGTAGGGGGTGAGGGAGAGGTTGGAGTACGGGTTACCTCCTGAAGAACATCGTCGGCCACCAGTCTGACACCTGTTGTTATTGAACCAAACATGCTGTGGTGATAAAACAAAGTAAATAAGATAAAAAAAAGAAAATGAAACAAAAAAGTAAAGTTAATTTTATATATGAGTAAGTCAGATGATGAGGAAGAGAAATTGTGTAGTTATAACGGTTTATTAATAGAGTTGCAGCCGGTGGCTGAATATATACAAACTTATACGTGATTTAGACAATAATACACGTTCAGTACATTTACAGGGCTGTACAGTACATAAATCAGGAGCTATTTATTATTTTAACAATAGATGGGATGGTGCTATTCTTATATCTATCAGTGCGGGCTCTTATGGGCTGAATTTTGTTGTAGTGGCGGACTGTGCGAGGTTGGCGGGGGACTGCCGGTGGCAGTAGGTGGCGATGAAGAGGATGGTGCAGTAGTCCACTACCAAACCTTGCTAGTGCATGGTGGTGGAGGTCACTGAGGGATGGCATTTCCAGGGTGGAGAGAGCGTTGTTGTAGCCGGAGTAGTCTGCGCCGAGCATGATTCTGCAGGCCCTCTTCTGTACCTTCTCTAGCTGACGTTGTTGGGTAGAGTTGAGAGAAGATGACCAAGCTGGTGACGCATACGTTAATTTTGGGAGAGTAAATGCGTTGTAGATAGTCCTCAGCTCTGGCGTGGGTGCCCCAAGTGACCTGAGTCGTCGTAGCCTGTAGAGTCAGTACGAGGCTGCCTTGATAGTGTTGTTTACATGGGCCTTCCAGTCCTCTGTGTGTGTGTGTGTGTGTGTGTGTGTGTGTGTGTGTGTGTGTGTGTGTGTGTGTGTGTGTGTGTGTGTGTGTGTGTGTGTGTGTGTGTGTGTGTGTGTGTGTGTGTGTGATTATTATTCGTTTCTAAGAGATAATATTCCCCCTCTTACCAATGTTGACAGGTAAAGATACGGACGACCTGAAGATTAGACACCCACTCCAGATTTGACCAGCCGCTACCTGACCCGACCTATCCTCTAGACTTGACCCGACCTGACCTGACCTTTCCTCTAGACTTGACCCGACCTAACCTTACCTGACCTATCCTCTAGACTTGACCCGACCTGACCTGACCTTTCCTCTAGACTTGACCCGACCTAACCTGACCTGACCTATCCTCTAGACTTGACCCGACCTGACCTGACCTTTCCTCTAGACTTGACCCGACCTAACCTTACCTGACCTATCCTCTAGACTTGACCCGACCTGACCTGACCTTTCCTCTAGGCTTGACCCGACCTGACCCTTAATATAGTAGTTTTACCTGGCGCACCAGATCCACCACTGACAGGGTGCCACTAGAGCTAGCTTAGTGATTATTGAATATTGATAGTCGGTGATAGTGACGGTGTAGGCGTAACTAGGGAGGAAGGTGAGGGGTAGACGGGAGGAAGGTGAAGGGAAGACGGGAGGAAGGTGAGGGGTAGACGGGAGGAAGGTGAGGGGTAGACGGAGGAGGGTGAGGGAGGGGTGCATAGTGATAAGGCGGGTGGTTTGTAGGGGCCTGGGCACTGCGGCACAGGATGGGGGAGGAGGAGGGGGGAAGACGGTAAAGGAGGAGGGGGGAAGACGGTAAAGGAGGAGGAGGAAGAGAAGCGACGAGGGTAAAGAGAGAGATAAGGATGATGGTGATGATAACGTTGCCTCCACCTAGCGGCCCCCCCACCCCCCGTAAGCATCTTCCAGGGCTGAGTATAATTCATTCTCTTTTCTTCTTTCATTATCCTCTTCTTCTCTCTCCTCCTCCTCCCTCTCCCTCCTGCCGTTCCTCCTCCCCCTCTCGTTCCCCTTCCCTCCTATTGTTCCTCCTCCATCCTGCCGCACCTCCATATGCCCCTCCCCCCCGTCCCTTCCTTCCTTCCCTTTCCCTCCTTCCTTCCTTCCTATTCCCTTCCCTCTTCCCTGTGTCCTGGAGGATCCGTGAATGTGTAGCAGAGTTGTTCACAGGAGGAAAGCAAAATGTATGCAAATCCCTATGTAAATGAGAAGTGGGTGGGGAGGCTGCTACTACCACACATCACAAGAGAGGGCGGTGGTGGGCGGAGGGTGGAGGTAGGGGAGGGTGGAGGATATAAGGCGAGTAGTATGGGCGGATAGGGAGGATATTTAGGATTGGGACGGATAGACGTTATGGATGAGGATTAAGGAGACTGGTAGTGGGTAGTGTGGATAGCGGTGGGTAGTGTGGATGGCGGTGGGTAGTGTGGATGGCGCTAAACATCAGGGAGATCTTGTCATATTAGGAAGACGGATTCGTTGTTTTGATTGAGGGAGGAGGAGGTGGTGGTAGTGTGGCCCTGACGAAGGAGGAGGAGGTGGTAGTGTGACCCCGACGGAGGAGGAGGAGGTGGTAGTGTGACCCTGACGAAGGAGGAGGTAGTGGTAGTGTGACCCTGACGAAGGAGGAGTAGGTGGTGGTGTGTGACGGAGGAGGAGGAGGTGGTGGTGGTGGTGTGACCCTGACGAAAGAGGAGGAGGTGGTAGTGTGACCCTGACGAAGGAGGAGGAGGAGGAGGCGGTAGTGTGACCCTGACGGAGGAGGAGGTAGTGGTAGTGTGACCCTGACGAAGGAGGAGTTTATGAACAGAGCTTTCTTGATGATGGCATGACATGAATGTGTGTTCATGGCTCTTCCTCTCACTCACTCAATCAATCATACGCCTCTGTGCTCGTTATTGGTTCTATTGTATCTAACTACCAAAACATTCTCGCTGTTTACTCTACCTTCACCTTCTTTCCCGTCTACGTCATCTCCACCATCCTTCACCACTAACTCCAACACCGCGCCACATCCACCACTATCACCACCACCACCACAATCATCACCTTTCACATCCATCATTAGTACATCTCTCTCTCTCTCTCTCTCTCTCTCTCTCTCTCTCTCTCTCTCTCTCTCTCCTAGTCGAGCCGTCAGGAGGGGAGGTAGAGTGCGCCGCTTGTCGTTATAAGTCAATTATACCTCTCCTTCACACCTCATTACTCTACATAAACGTATATATTTTTTTTCTCGTCCACCCCATTGTGAGTGTCTGGTTGACTGGAGCTGGTCTTCTGTGTCCGTCCGTCCGTCTGTCTGTCCGTCCGTCCCACCCTACTCCAGTACACCCTAACCTTACCCCACTACACCCTATTCTACTCTCCTCCACTCCATTACACCCTATTCTACCCTACCCCACCCTCCGTCAACTCCACCTCCACCCTCCATCAACCCCACCCCTCCACCCTCCATCAACCCCACCCTCCACCTCCATCAACCCCACCCTCCACCCCCATCAACCCCACCCCTCCATCCATCCCCCACCCTCCACCCTCCATCAACCCCACCCTCCATCAACCCCACCCTCCACCTCTCATCCACCCTCACCCCATCAACCCCTCCACCTCCATCAACCCCACTCCACCCCCATCAACCCCACCCTCCACCCCCCATCAACCCCACCCTCCACCCCCATCAACCCCACCTCTCCACCCCACCTCCACCCTCCATCAACCCCACCCTCCGTCAGCCCCGCCTCGGTTCTGGACACACCATCAACAATGTGAATCTTTATCAAGGGCGCTGCGGGGACCACTTGTTATTATTACTGACGTGAACGCAACGCTGCCCGGACACATCCTTATTTACTCAGTCTGTTTCTTTGTCTCATACCAAGTTAGGTTTGGCTGTTGGGTTAGGTTATGGTAGGTAAAGCTAAGGTTAAGTTACGTTGAGTTAGGTTAATGGTTATGGTAGGTAAAGCTAAGGTTAAGTTACGTTGGGTTAGGTTAATGGTTATGGTAGGTAAAGTTAGGTTAAGTTAGAGCTAGGTTAGGTAAAGTTAAGTCACATTAGGTTAAGTTTGGTTAGATTGTCTTAACTTAGGTCAGGTCAGAATTTGGTTGGTTGGTGATGTTTTGTAGAAATTCTGTTATGTATGTCTACAGTATATGTGTATGTACTGTATGTTTGTATAATCATGTATGTATGTTTGTGTAGCAAGAATTGATGGTAACTACACTCCTCCTCTTCGCCCCCCTCCTTCCCCCGCCCCCACACTCTGAATTTCAATGCAGGACTGAGACAATCCCCTTGTTATTGATGGTAGAATAACACCCCGTTTTTTGTGGCCGTTTTCTGTGTTGAGTTTCAGGGGGAGACGTGCCTGTTTTGCTTGATGCCTCTTGTAAACACGCCTCAGCTGTTTGTCTCGTGATAACAAACATGTTTTTAGGTGTGTGTGTATCGGTGACAGAAAGATGATGTTTGTGTTTTTGTCGATAATTTACAGTTTTTTTTATCTGCGAAACAAACAAAGGAATATATAAATAAAATCAACCGGAAAAGAAGAGAGCACATTGGTATTGGAAACTTGGGATCGAAAGAAGAATCTGCACCCCAACCTAACCGAACCGAACCGAACCGAACCGAACCTAATGTAACCGAACCGAATCTAATGTAACCGAACCGAACCTAATCTAACCGAACCGAACCGAACCGAACCTAACTTAACACTAACACAACACTAACCTAGCACTATTTTGGGGGGATGGGGTTAGGTTAGTGTTAGGGTGGTTAATCTTCAGGTGAAATAAGCTGTGGTGTATAATATTCTTCAGGTGATCCGAGACGTGTTATTTAGGCACAGTAACCATGGCAACGGTACTCTATAGCAATTTTTAAGTGAGGGGAGATGGGATGGTTGTTGCTAGGGAAACCCATTGAATTAACCGGTACGGTACTTAGCTGGCTTTCCCCATAAGTCCTCCCCCCCCTCTCAATTCCTCCTCACCCCCCCAGTCTCTACTGCCCCCCATCGGGAGAAATGAACCCCTCTTCCTGTTCTCATTCTTTCT
Source organism: Homarus americanus (assembly GCF_018991925.1). Taxonomy (NCBI): domain Eukaryota; kingdom Metazoa; phylum Arthropoda; class Malacostraca; order Decapoda; family Nephropidae; genus Homarus; species Homarus americanus. The sequence goes on from NW_024733734.1 coordinate 9,321,065, forward strand.
CCCTTTTCCTCCCACTCCCCTTCAAAAACAAACCCGCACCACCACTCACTACTTCCTCCACGAAACCCTCCTCCTCTCCTCTCTACAAAACCTCCCACCCCCTCCCACGAAAACTCTCTCCCACCCCTCCCACGAAACCCTCCCACCCTCCCACGAAAAACCCTCTCCCACCCCCTCCCACGAAAACCCCTCCCACCCCTCCCACCCCTCCTCCCACGAAACCCCTCCTCCCCACGAAAACCCTCCCTTCCCACGAAAACCCCTCCTCTCCCCCCACGAAACCTCCCCCTCCCACGAAAACCCCTCCCCCTCCCACGAAACCCCTCCACGAAACCCCCTCCTCCCACGAAACCCTCCTCCCACAAACCCCTCCTCCCACGAAACCTCCCTCCCACGAAAACCCTCCTCCCCAGAAAACCCTCCTCCCCCACGAAAACCCCCCTCCTCCCACGAAAAACCCCTCCTCCCACGAAACCTCCTACGAAACCCCTCCCTCCTCCCCCCTTCCCACGAAAACCCCTCCCCTTCCCACGAAAAACCCCCTCCCTCCCCACCACCTCACCCCCTACCCACTTACTCCAGGGTCCGAACGTCTTTGCACTCACGGATGGGGGGGAGGTGGGGAGGGAGGGATTGAGGAGTTGGTGGGGGGGCTACTATCGCTCCGTCTTGGAATTTCAATATGGGGAGAGGGATGGTGGCGGCTTTAGTATCCAGGACAAATTTGTGTGGCAATTAAGTGTTATGGAGGCGGTGTGAGACGGCCTCCCTCCCTTTCTTCCCTCGCTCTTTCTTTCCCTCCTCAATTTCCACTAATCCTCTCCCTTCCCTCCCCCTCCTCTCTCTTTCTCTTTTTATTTTGTCTTTAATTTTTCCTCTCTCTCTCTCTCTCTCTCTCTCTCTCTCTCTCTCTCCAGTTTTTCTCTACTTGTCTGCCGTGGGCGAGCCAATTAAAAGTTGTCTTTCTTGACGCCAGAAGGAGGGAGAGAAGGAGGATTGGAAGGTTGGAAAAGGAAGGAGGAGGGTTGAGAGAAGGAAGGAAGGAGGGTTGAGGGAGGAAATGGAAGGAAGGAGTGAGGGAAGGTAGATTGATTGAGAGTGAAGGAGGAAAGGAGGATTGTGGGGGGAGAAGGTGAGGGTAGAAAGAAGGAAGGAGTGAGGGAAGGAAGGAAGGAAGGAAGAGTAGATTGATGGAACAATAAACAGAGTCTCAGGACCGGGGGCCATCTGGTGGCTGCCTCGTGAACCTACATTGTTGTTATTAGTCACCGCCAGATTGCTGCTACCTCACCTCTCACCTACCTCACCTCTCACCTACCTCACCTCTCACCTACCACTCTCCTAGTTACGGTGGGGGGGGGGGTGAGAAGAGACGAGGGGGGAGGATACTCGTATATAACCTGTGGTACTTTGAAAATATACGAGTATGTGTTTAAGTACACTGTATATACCAAGAACTCTACCTTGGTATATTCACGCAAACAAGACACACACACACACACACACACACAGACAGACAGTTCATCTGCTCTCTGGCACATGTATTTATGGGGCAAGTCATTCATGTTATTGGGGTATGTTGGAGTGGGTAGTTCACTCCCTGTAGTTGGTAGTTGTTTATGGGTGTATAAAATGTGGTCTGTGTTGTGGTGGCGCCGTTGACAATATACTGTAGGAGGAGAGAGGAAGGCTGCAGGTGGCCACGACGGCTAGGAGTAGGAAGCAGAGGTCTTGTATCTCCTGAAGGTGTCGTGGTTATGGTCGTTCTGTTGTGGTGGTTGTAGCGTTGTTATGCCTTGGTGTCGTGGAGGGTTGTGAGTCTCCTGAAGGGGTCGTGGCTGTCTCCGCCCGACGAAATAAGCGACTGATGAGGACTTGAAGGAGGGAGGAAGGAAGAAGGGTGGAGAGGGAAGGAGGATTGGAAGGAGGGGGGGGGGGCTGTAGGTGGTGTGTGTGTGTGTTGTGACTCAGGCAGTACATACATATGTTTCCTATTTTACGCATTCCACTTATCAACAGTATTTTATCTCGTTAACCTAAATCATGCAAACTCGTCTACTGTGAACCGCTGTTAATGTGGTGATCTCTCTCTCTCTCTCTAACACAAGTATCATATTGTTCACTACAACATCATTAACATAATGTTCACTATAACACCAGTACCATATGTTCACTAAAACACTAGTACCATATGTTCGCTACCACACCAGTACCATATGTTCACTACCACACCACTACCATATGTTCACTACAACACTAGTACCATATGTTCACTACAAAACCAGTACCATATGTTCACTACAACACTAGTACCATATGTTCACTACCACGCCAGTACCACATGTTCGCTACACCATTACTATAATGTTCACTACAACACCATTACTATAATGTTCACTACAACACCAGTACCATATGTTCACTAAAACACTACTACCATATGTTCACTGCAACACCATTACCATAATGTTCACTACAACACTAGTACCATATGTTCACCACAACACTAGTACCATATGTTCACTACAACACCAATACCATATGTTCACTACAACACCAGTACCATATGTTCACTACAACACTAGTACCATATGTTCACTACAACACCATTTCCATAATGTTCACTACAACACCATTACTATAATATTCATTACAACACCAGTACCATATGTTTACTAAAACACTAGTACCATATGTTCACTACAACACCAGTACCTTATGTTCACTTCAACACCAGTACCATAATGTTTACTACAACACTAGTACCATATGTTCACTACAACACCATTACCATAATGTTCACTACAACACCATTACTATAATGTTCACTACAACACCAGTACCATATGTTCACTAAAACACTAGTACCTTGTGTTCACTGCATCACCATTACCATAATGTTCACTACAACACTAGTACCAGAATTTTAAGGGGACTAAATATAATTACCCCTGGGTTAACTGAACTCCCAACCCCACAATGGCCCGAACCATGCGTGTGTGACTTAGTGCCTTTGTTGGGCGATGTGATATCTACCAGGAAAATGCTACTGAAATAAAGAGGGTGAAGGAGGCGCTGAAGAAGGCCCCCGAGGGCTACGTCCCACATTTTCCCTCCATTATTTTTGTTATAAATGTGATAATAATATTGTTAACAATTTATTGGAAATTACAGCTTAGAAAGGACAACCACAACCCAAGCCAGCATGTGTCGGCCCCAGAGGAAGAGGAGTCATCAACTCCACAGGAACAGGAGTCATCAACTCCACAAGAACAGGAGTCATCAACTCCACAGGAACAGGAGTCATCAACTCCACAGGAACAGGAGTCATCAACTCCACAAGAACAGGAGTCATCAACTCCACAGGAACAGGAGTCATCAACACCACAGGAACAGGAGTCATCAACTCCAAAGGAACAGGAGTCATCAACCCACAGGAACAGGAGTCATCAACTCCACAGGAACAGGAGTAACTCCACAGAACAGGAGTCATCAACTCCACAAGAACAGGAGTCATCAACACCACAGGAACAAGACCCATCAACACCACAGGAACAAGAGTCAAAAACCCCAGAGAAAAGAATTTGTTAAAATAGTTCATATGAGCATTAACGTCCCCAAAATATTTTCACGGTAGGTTGCTAGGCCACAAGGGGCTAACATTAAGAAAAAATCGGCCAAAGGTTCGGCGTTTTAGTGAAGCTGAACCCGATCAATGACCGCGTCTCAATCATCAGCACCAACTACGAGCGGGTACAAGATGCTAGACTGCTCCTGGAACATTTGATTCGTTAGTGGTCACGCGTTCATCCACCCAAGTGATATAATGGGTGTATTTTTTGTCTAGTTATTTCTATATATCTATCTATATCTATCTTTATTTATTTATATCTCTCTCTCGTCTCTACAACACCAGTACCATATGTTCACTACAACACTAATACCATATGTTCACTACAACACCAATACCATATGTTCACTACAACACTAGTACCATATGTTCACTACAACACTAGTACCATATGTTCACTACAACACCAATACCATATGTTCACTACAACACTAGTACCATATGTTCACTACAACACTAGTACCATATGTTCACTACAACACTAATACCATATGTTCACTACAACACTAGTACCATATGTTCACTACAAATACCAATACCATATGTTCACTATAACACTAGTACCATATGTTCACTACAACACTAGTACCATATGTTCACTACAACACTAGCACATATGTTCACTACAACACTAGTACCATATGTTCACTACAAACCAGCACCATATGTTCACAACACCACCAGTACCATATGTTCACTACAACACCAGTACCATATGTTCACTACAACACCAGTACCATAATGTTCACTACAACTCTTGAAATACATTTCCCTTCAGTACTAATATTACAAGTTCACATCACTGGCTAGTGTGTATCCGACCTAACTAGTTTCTTGTCCGCGTAAACACCAATTGGGGTTATGTGTAGCTAGGCCTGGAGAAAGTATAAACCCGTGTAACGAAAATGGTTAAAACTTCTTTGATAAATATCATGTCAGCGATAACGCTACTGTCTACCTACATGGTAGTACACCAACAGAGGCGTGCAGTAGAAAACGAGTTTAAAGAATTAACCCAAAGGGTAAATGAACTAAACATTCAGCAGCACACAAAAAGTGAGAAAATAATATTTAGAATTTTAAGGGGACTAAATATAATTACCCCTGGGTTAACTGAACTCCCAACCCCACAATGGCCCGAACCATGCGTGTGTGACTTAGTGCCTTTGTTGGGCGATGTGATATCTACCATGAAAATGCTAACTGAAATAAAGAGGGTGAAGGAGGCGCTGAAGAAGGCCCCCGAGGGCTACGTCCCACATTTTCCCTCCATTATTTTTGTTATAAATATGATGATAATGTTGTTAGCAATTTATTGGAAATTCCAGCTTAGAAAGGACAACCACAACCCAAGCCAGCATGTGTCGGCTCTGAGAGGAAGAGGGAGCCACCAACTCCACAGAACAGAGTCAATAACTCCACAGGAACAGGAGTCATCAACTCCACAGGAACAGAAATAATAACCTATTATGAACAGGAGTCATCAACTCCACAGGAACAGGAGTCATCACCCACAGGAACAGGAGTCATCAACACCACAGGAACAGGAGTCATCAACTCCAAAGGAACAGGAGTCATCAACTCCACAGGAACAGGAGTCATCAACTCCACAGGAACAGGAGTCATCAACTCCACAGGAACAGGAGTCATCAACTCCACAAGAACAGGAGTCATCAACACCACAGGAACAAGACCCATCAACACCACAGGAACAAGAGTCAAAAACCCCAGAGAAAAAGAATTCCAGCCAAAAATAGTTCATAAGGAGCATTAACGTCCCCAAAATATTTCACGGTAGGTTGCTAGGCCACAAGGGGGCCAACATTAAGAAAATCGGCCAAAGGTTCGGCGTTTTAGTGAAGCTGAACCCGATCAATGACCGCGTCTCAATCATCAGCACCAACTACGAGCGGGTACAAGATGCTAGACTGCTCCTGGAACATTTGATTCGTTAGTGGTCACGCGTTCATCCACCCAAGTGATATAATGGGTGTATTTTTTGTCTAGTTATTTCTATATATCTATCTATATCTATCTTTATTTATTTATATCTCTCTCTCGTCTCTACAACACCAGTACCATATGTTCACTACAACACTAGTACCATATGTTCACTACAACACCAATACCATATGTTCACTACAACACTAGTACCATATGTTCACTACAACACTAGTACCATATGTTCACTACAACACTAGTACCATATGTTCACTACAACACCAATACCATATGTTCACTACAACACTAGTACCATATGTTCACTACAACACTAGTACCATATGTTCACTACAACACTAATACCATATGTTCACTACAACACTAGTACCATATGTTCACTACCAAACCAGTACCATATGTTCACTACAACACCAGTACCATATGTTCACTACAACACCAATACCATATGTTCACTACAACACTATACCATATGTTCACTACAACACTAGTACCATATGTTCACTACAACACCAATACCATATGTTCACTACAACACTAGTACCATATGTTCACTACAACACTAGTACCATATGTTCACTACAACACTAGTACCATATGTTCACTACAACACTAGTACCATATGTTCACTACCAAACCAGTACCATATGTTCACAACACCACCAGTACCATATGTTCACTACAACACCAGTACCATATGTTCACTACAACACCAGTACCATAATGTTCACTACAACACTAGTACCATATGTTCACTACAACACTAGAATTATGTTCACTACAACACTAGTACCATATGTTCACTACAACACTAGTACCATATGTTCACTACAACACCAATACCATATGTTCACTACAACACTAGTACCATATGTTCACTACAACACTAGTACCATATGTTCACTACAACACCAATACCATATGTTCACTACAACACAGTACATATATGTTCACTACAACACTAGTACCCATATGTTCACTACAACACTAGTACCATATGTTCACTACAACACCAGTACCATATGTTCACTACAACACTAGTACCATATGTTCACTACAACACCAATACCATATGTTCACTACAACACTAGTACCATATGTTCACTACAACACCAGTACCATATGTTCACTACAACACTAGTACCATATTTTCACCACAACACTGGTACCATATGTTCACTACAACACCAGTACCTTATGTTCACTAGAAAACCAGTACCATATGTTCACAACACCACCATACCATATGTTCACTACAACACCAGTACCATAATGTTCACTACAACACCAGTTTCATATGTTCACTACAACACCAGTACCTTATGTTCACAACACCACCAGTACCATATGTTCACAACACCACCAGTACCATATGTTCACTACAACACCAGTACCATATGTTCACTACAACACCAGTACCATAATGTTCACTACAACTCATGAAATACATTTCCTTCAGTACTAATATTACAAGTTCACATTACTGGTTGATGTATCCGATCCAACTAGTCTTGTCCGTGCAAACACCAATTGGGGTTGTGTAGCTAGGCCTGAAAGTGGTATCCGTGTAACGAAAATGGTTAAAACTTTTGATAAATATCATGTCAGCGATAACGCTACTGTCTACCTACATGGTAGTACACCAACAGAGGCGTGCAGAAAACGAGTTTAAAGAATTAACCCAAAGGGTAAATGAACTAAACATTCAGCAGCACACAAAAGTGAGAAAATAATATTTAGAATTTTAAGGGGACTAAATATAATTACCCTGGGTTAACTGAACTCCCAACCCCACAATGGCCCGAACCATGCGTGTATTCTAGCTCTTTGTTGGGATGTGATATCTACCATGAAAATGCTAACTGAAATAAAGGTGAAGGAGGCGCTGAAGAAGGCCCCTGAGGGCTACGTCCCACATTTTCCCTCCATTATTTTTGTTATAAATGTGATAATAATATTGTTAACAATTTATTGGAAATTACAGCTTAGAAAGGACAACCACAACCCAAGCCAGCATGTGTCGGCCCCAGAGGAAGAGGAGTCATCAACTCCACAGGAACAGGAGTCATCAACTCCACATGAACAGGAGTCATCAACTCCACAAGAACAGGAGTTATCAACTCCACAGGAACAAGAGTCATCAACACCACAGGAACAGGAGCATCAACACCACAGGAACAAGAGTCATCAACACCGCAGGAACAAGAGTCAACACCACAGGAACTAGGAGTCATCAACACCACAGGAACAGGGTCATCAACACCACAGGAACAAGACCCATCAACACCACAGGAACAGGAGTCATCAACACCACAGGAACAAGAGTCAAAAACCCCAGAGAAAAAAGAATTCCAGCCAAAAATAGTTCATAAGGAGCATTAACGTCCCCAAAATATTTCACGGTAGGTTGCTAGGCCACAAGGGGGCCAACATTGGGCAGGTTCGGCGTTTTAGTGAAGCTGAACCCGATCAATGACCGCGTCTCAATCATCAGCACCAACTACGAGCGGGTACAAGATGCTAGACTGCTCCTGGAACATTTGATTCGTTAGTGGTCACGCGTTCATCCACCCAAGTGATATAATGGGTGTATTTTTGGTCTAGTTATTTCTATATATCTATCTATATCTATCTCTCTCTCATTTCTCTCTCATATTGGGGGTGTCCTACTAACTGGTGACGTCCTAGAGTGGGTGTCCTACTAACTGGTGACGTCATAGAGCGGGTGTTCTACTAACTGGGAGACAGAGTGGGTGTCCTACTAACTGAGACGTCTAGAGTGGGTGTCCTACTAACTGGAGACGTCATAGAGTGGGTGTCCCACTCAGTCACTATACAGCCAGTTTGCCGCAGTGAAACCAGTCCATCAACCAGTTTCTATTCCAGTTCATAACCAATCTCTCTCTCTTCTCTCTCTCTCTCTCTCTCTCTCTCTCTTCTCTCATCTTCTTCTTCTCTTAATCTCTCTAATCTCTTCTCTTAATTCTTCTCTTAATCTCTCTCTTAATCTCTTTCTTCTCTCTCTCTTAATCTCTTAATCTCTCTTAATCTCTCTCTCTCTCTCTCTCTCTCTCTCCTCTTAATCTCTCTCCTCTCTCTATTATTTGTCTCCCTACTCCGTCTTTATCTATCTCTACCAGGGATATAAAGCAGGAGAGAGAGAGAGAGAGAGAGAGAGAGAGAGATATTTTCTTAAATACCAGGAAACGAAATTTTTTTGGGTCGGTGTTGGTAATAATTAAACTGTGAGGTTTTCAAGTGTGTGTCTGGGTTGTGATAGAGGTTGTAGTTGTCAAAGGTTGTGGTGGTGATAGGTTGTATTAAAGGTTGTGATAGTGATGATGATAGGTTGTGGCGATGGTGGGTTATAAGAGGTGTGTCAACTTGTTTCTGGCGTCTAGTGGAGGGGTGACTGGTCGAGCTAGAGGGAGGCACTGCGGCTCGTGTCACCTTAGTGAAACCTCCATTTAACGGACTTTTATCTCCATATAGTCCGTTAAATAGAGCTCTAACTGTATATATCACTGGTCAAGTCGCCTGCTGCGAGTGTAGGTTGTTCCTTGGTTAGGTTAGGTTGGAGGAGGAGTCGGTTGTTCCTTGGTTAGTTGGTTGGAGGAGGAGTTGGTTGTTCCTTGGGTTAGGTTAGTTGGAGGAGTCGGTTGTTCCTTGGTGGTTAGGTTGGAGGAGATTCGTTGTTCCTTGGTTAGTTAGTTGGTGGAGGAGTCGGTTGTCTTTGGTTAGGTTGTTGGAGGAGAGGAGGGGTTGTTCGTTAGGTTAGGTTGGAGGAGAGTCTGTTGTCTTTTGGTTGGGTTGGAGGGATGAGTTTGTTGTCTTTTGGTTAGGTTAGGTTGGAGGAGGAGTCGGTTTTTTTGGTAGTTAGGTTGGAGGAGGAGTCGGTTGTTCCGGTTAGGTTAGGTTGGAGGAGTCGGTTGTTCCTGGTTGGGTTAGGTTGAGGATGGTTTGCCGTTGTAGTTAGGTTGGAGGAGATTCGGTTGTTCCTTGGTTAGGTTAGGTTGGAGAGAGTCAGTTGTTCCTTGGTTAGGTTAGGTTGGAGGAGGAGTTTGTTGTCCCTGTTGGGTTAGGTTGGAGGAGGAGTCGGTTGTTCCTTGGTAGGTTAGGTTGGAGGAGGAGTTGGTTGTTCCTTGGTTGGGTTAGGTTGGAGGAGGAGTCGGTTGTTCCTTATTTCTGCTTCAAGCATGACCCCCCTCCCTCCACTTCTCCCACACCCCCACCCCAAAAAAAATAATAACAACAATAATAACAAAGATACTACTACTACTACTACTAATAATAATAATAATAATACCAATAATAATAATAATAATACCACCACCACTGTTGGGTAAAGACTTAGTTAATTTACATACAAATCCTGTGAACGTGTGTCTGGCCCAGCAGCTGTTGTAATGTTTATACGACATGTTTCTTTACTCTCGTCCTGGGAATAATGATATAAAAAATAGTTAAAAATAGAAAGAATAAATAAAAGCCTAAGAAAAAATATAATAAATAAATTAAAAAACCTCAAGAAAAAATAAAAAGTAAAAAAATAAAAATAAAAACATCGATTAAATAATAGTTAAAAAATAAATAAAATTTAAATCTCTAGAAAAATAAGTTAAAGAATAAATAAACAGAAGCCTAAATAGAAATGTTTAAATGTCTCTGGTAAAATTATAAATCTTTGTCAGAGAGAAAAAAAAAACAATGAAAATTTAAGACAAGTTGCAAACAGAAGAGTCGAAAATATTGCCTACTGAAATCTGCATCTGTTGAATATGTTGCATAATAATGTTGGAGGTGTGGTATGTTATCTCTCTGTTCTCATCCTTCCCTCTGACCCCCTCCTTCCCTTCACATTGACTTTCTCTTGTCACCCAGACCTCTTCTCCTCTTCCCCCTTTCTAGCCCCTTCCTTTCTACCCTCGGCCCGGCAAAACTCTCTATATTTCAACAAAGAGAATAATTGTGTGTGTGTACGTGACTCAGCGTTAGGTTCATACATTAGTTGACAGAATAATACATTTGTTTATTGTTGTGTGTGTGTGATACAGGAAAAGTGCAGAGAACAGAGTCGTGACCTGTACATGGATTTCATCGACCAAACCAAGGCCTTCGACTCGGTCAACAGGGAAGCCCTCTGGTGGACCGTCGGCCGTTTCTGCTGTCCACCAAAATTCATCGCCATGGAGGCAACTCCACGGTGGCATGGACGGCGGTGTCCTGCACAACGGCACCCAGTCTTGAGTTCTTCCCTATCCAAGCAGGGGTTAACCAAGGGTGTGTACTGGCACCAACTCTCTTTAACGTTTTCTTGCTTTCCTTACTTGTGCCAATTTAGCCAACGGGGTGGACATCCAGTACCGGGTGAAGGGTCTTTTCAACATAAAACGACTCCAGGCAGGCAAGAACGAAGGCGTCGGCAGCTTCCATCACTGAACTTCAGTTTTTTGCTTTTGACCCCACCCTTGTTGCTCACACTGAACACGACCTACAGGAGATCCTAAACACTACGCAGATGCGTATGCTCACTTCGGCCTTGAGGTGAATGGACGTAAGACTAAGATTCTCTTTCAACCTGCCCCTGGTTCAGACACACCTCCACCATCCATCCAGCTTAACGGTACTACCCTCTCTAATGTTACCCACTTTTGGTATCTCGGCTCCCACCTGTGCACCACCGCAGACATCGATGAAGAGATTCAGCACCGGATCAGGTGTGCATCTCAAGCCTTTGGCGGACTCCGAAATCGTGTCTTCAGCTGTAGGGAGCTGAAGTTTCCAAAGCTGCACGTATATCGAGCAGTGGTCCTCCCCACCCTGTTATATGGCAGCAATTCATGGGTCACATACAGGAAGCACTTTAAAACTTTCACCAACGTAGTCTACGTTCCATCCTCCGAGCATGCTGGGTAGACAAGAGAGTAAATGCCAGTGTTCTTGCTGACACCAACTGTATGAGCATTGAGGCTACCATTATCCATGAACAGCTAGCTGTTGGTCATGTTACCCGCATGGACGACAGTAGACTGCCAAAGCAGCTACTTTACAGTCACCTAACGAATAGTAAACGTAACGCTGGCGGGCAACTGAAAAGGTATAAGGATAGTCTTAAGACACCTCAAAAGCAATCGACCCCCTCACCTGGGAGTCGATTACTCCACACCGTAACACTTGGAGGAGCACCACACGAGGCTGACAATAAGCGCCAACGCCGGAAAGACCCTGCAACCGCCCCTCCCTCACTAGTTGCAGCCCTCCACATGTACAACGAATGTGGACGACGCTGCAGGTCGCGTATCGGCCTCTTTAGTCACCTCAGAGCTCACCAATGAAGGTGACATCCTTAATAACTTAAATCATTGTATCACAGCTGGATGATCGTCATACTTGATTCCGAGCAACAAGCAGTAGTAGTGTGTTATTCTTTCTCTCCAGTACTAGACCCATTCCTTCAACCTCTCTCTCTCGCCACCCTGTCCCTCCCTTCCTTACCACCACTTTCCTTCCCTTCCCTCCAGGCCCTTTCCCTCACCTCTTCCCTTCCCCTTCACTTCCCCACTTCCCCTTCACTTCTCCCCCCACTTCCCCCTTCCCCTCTCACTTCCCCTCACTTCCTCACTTCTCACTTCCTTCCTCACTTTCACCCCTTCCTCCACGTCTCAATACTTAATTTTCCAACATCTCCTCATCAGTTTCTGACCTTCCGCTCTCCCCCTCTCCCCTCCTCATTCCTCCTTTACGGTTTCGTCCCATTTCCTTCACCTTTAACCTTCCTTCTTATTACTCTTCTCCCTCTTCCCTACACCTCCTCCTCTCTTCCCCTACGACTTTTTCCTCTTCCTCTTAAGTATCTCGCACTATTTCTTCTGCTGTTTTGCCCCTCATCCCCCTTCCTTTCTCCTCTTCCTCCTCCTCCTCCTTCCTCTCCTCCTTCTTCCTCCTCTTCCTCCTTCTTCCGTTCTCTTAATCCATGTCTTTCCCCTCTTCCCTTCTTCGTCTTTTTTCTCTGTGGGTCTTCCCTCCGACATTAACATACCAGTACTCCCCTACCCACCCACCCCACCTTTCCTTGATACCACTTTGCTTTTAACTTCATGTGTCACGCGCGTATGTATGTATGTATGTATGTGCACGAGGCAGACCGGGGAAATAAGATGGGGGTGAGGAAAGAGGGGAAGGGTGATGGATCGTAGGTCACTGGATTCACGAACAGAGGGGAGAGACAAGAGTAGTGTCGAGTTTTAAAGCCAGTGTCTCAAGTCTAATGGATTAGTGAGGAGAAATTGTGATTCTAGATCTGTGTGTGTGAGGGAGCTGTGTATAGATGGTGTTTATAGTGAGGGAAGGGTTATTTTTGCCAGTGAGGGAGAGAAGTAATACCAAGAGCAATGAGAGGAAAAATTGGTGTGTGTGTGTGTGTGTGTGTATCGGGTTTATTTTAGACCCCTCTCTCTTTTTTCTTCCCTCTCCTCTTTTACTTCTCTTCTCTCTTCCCACCTCTTCCCTCTTCCTCCGCCTCTTTCCCCTCTTCTTCCATCCCTCCTCCCTCCCCCTCCCTCCCTCCCTCCCTCCTACCTGCTGGTGTACCCAGAATCAGCTAACTAGTTTATACACACCCAAGCTACTCCCGCTCCTCATTCCTGCTAAACTATCGCTCCTTAACTTGTCCTAACACCCAATTTACCCCCAGCCAACATTACAAGAGGTGGTTGTAGGGGGGGAAATAGTTCACTCAGTCACAAGACGGCAGGAGAGCAACAACCACACACACACACACACACACACACACACACACACACTAGGCGTCTGAGGGCGGGGTTGTGTTGGTGGTTGGCGGCGCTCATCTTTGGTCTTGTGGCGTTAAGGAGACTGCTACAGGGCCGCCACTTACCAGCCCACACCACGGTTAAACCTCTGCTGCGACTGTCAACTTGTTCTCGTGGCGTGGTTAAGGGGGGGGCTAGAGTGAAGGGTATGAGTTTATGGTGCAAAAGGTCATGGGGAGGGGGAGGATGACGTCCCTCCATGTATACATAAGGAAGACGAGGCTTCTACAGTCCCTCCTCCTCCTCGATACTCTATCTGGCCAGTCCAAACACCTACATACACACCACCACCACCTCACACACCACCCACACACTGCCACCACCTACACACTGCCACCAAACCCAAACACCAACACACACCACACACACCACACTGCACCACCCACACACACCACCACACACCACCACACACTGCCACCACCACACACCCACCACCTACACACCACCACACCACACCACACCACCGCCACCCACACACCACCACACCACACACACACTGCCACCACCAACACACCCACCACCACACACCCACCACCCACACTGCCACCACCCACACCACCACCACCACCACCACCCACACACTGCCACCACCCACACACCGCCACCACCTACACACCACCACCACCTACACACCACCACCACACACTGCCACCACCCACACACCACCACCACCTACACACCACACCACCCACACACTGCCACCACCCACACACTGCCACCACCTACACACTGCCCCACCACACACTACCACCACCTACACACTGCCACCACCTACACACTGCCACCACACTAGCACCACCAAGACGCTGATGACAACCAAACAAACTGTCACGAACTGTCATGTCATGCAGTGGTTGTACCTGTCACTTGTGGTCTTCTTTGTCAGTCCACCAGTTAGAACACACACACACACACACACACATATGCCAAGTGAAGTACTGTCACCCCGGGGCGGTAAGTGTCACGCTGACGCCATCACCCGTGACAGTTACTGGTCATAACTAGGTCCAGGTTCACCTGCTGACAACATGCATCACATACACGCACAGACACGACGAGTATGTGTGTGTGTGCGTGTGTGGTCCTGTTGCGTTATGCGTGCGTCGTGTGTTTGGGGTGTCCGTCGAGGTTACTGCTTTCTCTCTCTCTGCTTTCATGGGCTGTCGAACGTCTTGTGTTTTGGAGGGGATCCGTTGCGTCGTGCGTAAGTTTTGGGTGTTTAATGCGTCCGTCGATTTTGATACGTGCGTCTTTTTTTTGTCATGACGCGTTCCTACACACACACACACACACACACTCTCTCTCATAGACCTTGTGGGGTGTCTGGTGGCAACACTTCTGAGAGGTGGGGAGGGTCGACTAAACTCACCACAGCTGAAACTGAATCCTTCCTTGGTGTAAATTGTTTGGCAAATTGCGTATAGTGAACGTGTGTGTGTCTGTCTGTCATTTCATATTAATAATTCATTTTTTGTCTTTTTTCAGGTGAGTTTTGGAGATGAGAGGAGTGACTTGTTGACTAGGTGAGTCCATAGTCTGTTGTGACTCCACGTCTTGACAAGGTTGAGTCACTTACATTGCCCTGAGTCACCTATATAGCCCCAGGACTACGTAGCCCTGAGTCACCAAGTCAATGTGTTGATGATTTACGTCTGTGATATATTAAGTCAGGTCGAACGCCATTATAAGAAATTGGTCTTGAGCGAATCGACCTTCACAAACACCAGTAGGTAGATTTAAGGTTATACCGGAGGGGGGATAGAGGCTAGTGGTTGTATTAGTGAGGAAATGGTGGACAGGACAGAGGAGACCCCCTCACCTAGAACCTCCCATCCCTCTCCCCCACACACCCATGCCAACAACCCCTCCCACACCCCCTCTTCCAACACTGGAATGGGACACGCCGATCTGACCAACTGGGGGGGCGACTCCGGGGGGTAACTGAACGCCTATTTTGCTCTCAAGTTCACAAAGTTCATAGTCGGGAGTTCCGGTTGGGTGCAAATGGCGGGCCAGTCCACCAACACCTCTCCCCAACACCACCTCCTCCTCCTCGCAACACCTCCTCCTCCCAACACCTCTCCCAACACCCTCCTCCCAACCCTCCTCCCAACCCTCCTCCTCCCAACCCTCCTCCTCCCAATCCCCCTCCCTCCCTCCCAACACCCACTCCTCCTCCCAACACCCACTCCTCCTCCTCCCAACACCCCTCCTCCTCCTCCCAACACCCCCTCCTCCTCCCAACACCCCTCCTCCTCCCCACACCCCCTCCTCCTCCTCCCACCCCCTCCTCCCTCCCAACAGCCCCTCCTCCTCCCCAACAGCCCCTCCTCCTCCGCCCACCCCCTCCTCTCCCAACACCCCTCCTCTCCTTAACACCCCCCTCATCCCCAGCCTCCCTCCTTCCCAGCACCCCTCCCACCCCCCAACACCCCCTCCTCCCCCCAACACCCCTCCTCCTCCCAACACCCCCTCCTCCCCAACACCCCCTCCTCCCCCACCCCCCTCCTCCCCCCAACACCCCCTCCTCCCCCAACACCCCCTCCTCCTCCCAACACCCCTCCTCCTCCTCCCCAACCCCTCCTCCTCCCAACAGCCCCTCCTCCTCCCAACACCCCTCCCTCCTCACCCACCCCTCCCTCTCCCCAACACCCCCTCCTCCTCCCAACACCCCCTCCTCCTCCCCCCCCACCCCCCCTCCTCCCCCAACACCCCCTCCTCCTCCCCACACCCCTCCCTCCTCCCAACACCCCTCCTCCTCCCAACACCCCTCCTCCTCCCAGCAGCCCCTCCTCCCTCGCAACACCCCCTCCTCCTCCAACACCCCTCCTCCTCCAACACCCCCTCCTCCTCCCCAACACCCCTCCTCCTCCCAACACCCCTCCTCCTCCCCAGCACCCCTCCTCCTCCCAACACCCCTCCTCCCCCCAGCACTCCCTCCCCCCCAGCACCCCTCCCCACCCCCTTCCCCACCCAGCCCTCTAGTATCATCTTGTCCGTGTGTGTGTTAGTACATTGTGTTAGTGGGTCCGGAAACACACAGGGCGAAGGTGGTGGTGGTGGTGGAGGAGGCTGGATGAAGGGGGAGACCTGAAGGGGCTGAGAGGGGACTTGGGGGACTAGGAAGAAACCTGAAGGGACCTGACAATGAGTGGGAGGTGAAGGCGAGGAAGCAGGTGAGTGGGATGGTGAGAGGGGGGGGGGTGGTATCACTTCTCACTGCCATGTAGGACAGAGGTTCGTACACAAAGAAATGCATCACATTCATTGACAGTATATATAGGTCAGAGTCGTGTGGGTAATGTCACTGTTCACTGCCATGCAGGACAGAGGTTCGTACACAAAAATACATCATATTCATTGACAGTATATATAGGTCAGATTCATGTGGGTGATGTTACTGTTCACTGCAGGACAGAGGTTCATACACAAAAATACATCATATTCATTAGCAGTATATAGGTCAGAGTCATGTGGGTGATGTTACTGTTTGCTGCCATGCAAGACAGTGGTTCATATACATTGGACGTCATATTCTAATTAAAGACTAATCAGTGTGGGCTAGCAAATTTGGGATAAACAGCAAGAATTTCCTCAAGCACCCCCGACTCAATGTAGTAATTACAAAGTTCATGATACAATAAACCAGGTGGTCTGATGTCTTTGACAGTGTCACATTCAATAATATAGTGTTCAAGTGTATGCTTTAAAGGTTTATCACAAAGTTTACATGCTGAGTGTTCCGGTATGGGTACAGCGTTACTAACTTGCCTAATTCTGGCCATGACTACATCACACTGTCTGGTTCTGTCCTTATGCTGGCCATACTGGTACCTCTCGTCACAAAATTTGTCATATTTACTAATGCTACAACTGGCAGGTGTGTCTGCATTTCGCAGTTCTTCTAGATCAGAGTTCATGATTCTGACTTGAATGTTTTTAAGTACAGAAGAGGGTCAAGGACGAGGTAGGAGGTGAATGGAGAAGAGTGGGAGGGCGAAGGACAAGGTAGATGAGTGGGATATAAAAGGAAGGTGCTTGTGACGTAGAGGGGAGGGGGAGGGGAGCTAAAAGGGTAAACAAGGTCAAGAGGGAAGGATTAAATGGGATGGAGATTGAAGGTGATGGATTACAGGTAGTTGTGAGTATGGGGAGGGAGGGAGGGAGGTAGAAGACCCATAAAGATTCTAATCTGGAAGGGCATCACTGTACCCACCCCGGCTTCCCTCCCCCCTCCACCTCCTCCCCTCCACCTTCTCCCCTCCCCACCCTCCTCCCTTACCTCGACCTGCTTCTTCTGCAAAACACCTCCGCATTCAGTAACTTGGGTACAAAGGATCTGCTGTTGTGGTGGTAGTGGTGGAGGGTTGTATTGGTTGTGGTGGAGGGTTGTGTTGTGTGGGGGTTGTATTGGTTGTAATGGAGGGGTTGTATTGGTTGTGTTAGTAGTGTTTTGGTCGGGTAGTGTTTGGTCGGGTAGTGTTTTGATCGGGTCGTATTTTGGTCGGGTAGTGTTTTGGTCAGGTAGTATTTTGGTCGGGTAGTGTTTTTGGTCAGGTAGTGTTTGGTCAGGTAATTTTGGTCGGGTAGTATTTTGGTCAGGTAGTATTTTTGGTCAGGTAGTGTTTTGGTCAGGTAGTGTTTTGGTCGGGTAGTGCTTTGGTCAGGTAGTGCTTTGGTGGTGAGGTAGCTATTGAAACAACGGTTGCAGTGTGGTAGGAGGCACAGGTCAGATGTTGACGAGTGTGGTAGTAGTGTGGTATGAGAGTGACTTGGTGGTAGCTGGGTGTGGTAGTTTAACAATGCCTGGGTGGTGGTAGGTGTGGTAGTCTGGTGGTGCAGGTGTGGTAGCAGGTCTGGGTGGTGGTAGGTGTAGGGTGGTGGTGTGGTCTGGGTGGTGTGGTGTAGCAGGTCTGGGTGGTAAGGTGTGGTAGCAGGTCTGGGTGGTGGTAGGTGTGTGATGTCTGGGTGGGGCGGGGTGGTGTAGTGGGCAGTGGTCAGGTGGGTGGTCATAGGCCGCGACCTGCCCCCCCCACCCCACCCCCCCCCTCTGCATCCCTTCCGCCCACCACGCCTCCTCCTCCCGCCCACCTCACTCCTCCAGCCACCTCCTCCTCCGGCCCCGCCTCCTCTCCCACGCCCACCACGCCTCCTCTCTCCCCTACCCGCCACCTCTCCCCCCACCCCACCCCACCCTCCTCCTCCCACCCCACCACGCCTCCTCCCTCCCACCACCACGCCTCCTCCCTCCCGCCTCCCTCCCCTCCCACACCACGCCTCCTCCCTCCCGCCCCGCCTCCTCCCTCCCGCCCCCGCCTCCTCACCTCTCTTCATGCCCACAACCACAGGAACCCCGTATTTTGCCAGGAAACCTCATAAATATTGATGAAAATAATTTTAATTTCCTTCCCCCAAATAAAATTATGAGTGTGTTTAGATGTTTTTAACAAGTTTTTCTCTTGTTATTTATATTTTTACTTGTAAGTGTATTTAACCTTGACTTTATTTGTTTGTTTGTTTGTTGAAGATTTGTTCGTTTGTTTGTATTTGTTTCTGTTTTTGTGTGTTGTGTTTGTTCCCATTTCCTGTCCCTCTCTCCTCACCTCTCCCACCCCCCCCCTCTCACCCCCCACCCCTCTCACCCCACCTCTCACCTCACCCCTCTCACCCTCAACCCCCTCTCCCCCCCACCCTCCCCCCCCACCCCTCCTCCCACCCCCCACCCCTCTCACCCTCACCCCCTCTCCACACCCCCCCCACCTTAGTGTTCCGCGTGTCCCCTCCCATCATACATATATAGTGTACCAAGAGTGCCTCGTTAGATCACTTTGTGGGCCGTGTTTACTCTCTCTCTCTCTCCTCTCTCTCTCTCTCTCTCTCTTTTTCGTCTCTAATTATCTTTCTTTCTTTTTCTCTGTTGGCTATACATCAAGTACTGTATATTGGTTGTGTGTGTGTGTGTATGTGTGTGTGTGTGTGTGTTTGCCGAGGCTGATTAAGCATTGCTCAATATTTCCTTCCGTGAGGGTTGTATGTACTCTACAGGTCAACTGCTCAAGTCCGTTCGCCTATCACTCTGACCCACGAACCCCGAGATTCATTAGAGCTCAGACTCGTGGGGCCCGAAGCAGTAGACTGAGAGATTCATTAGACTCGTGAACCCGAAGCAGTAGAGCTGATACATTAGTCCATCCATAAATGCCTCAGATTCACGATTCTGAATCTCGGAGGTTCGTGGTCCAGGAAGAGGCTTGAGTAGTTTGTATGTACTGTATGTATGTCACTTTTTGTAGACTAGATGACTTTCTGTAGATTTATATGAGTTTTTTTGTAGAATTATACCAGTTTTTGTAGAAATTTGTAGACATGATTTTTTTAATTTATACCAGTTTTTGTAGACTTTAGTAGACATGAGTTTATTTTTTGTAGAATTATATGAGTTTCAGTAGACTTTTACGATTGTTTTTGTAGACTTATACGGCCGTTTTGTAGACTAGATGAAGGTTATGGAGATTAGTATTACCTGGGGTCATTTATACAGGACCTATGGCATAACAGCGGCCAGGTGTTGTGTTGACGGGGCCAATTCTCACCTGTCAGCCAGGATAGTGTGTGTGTGTGTTGACGCTGTAAGGGTGAAAGTTACCTGCCGTGTGTACTAATCAGGTGACCAGTGGAGGGAGGGGGTAGGTGTGGTTAGTGTCAGACCTGGGTTATGTGATGGCACCTGGTTTGGCACTTGGAATATGACACCTAGAATATGAATCAGAATATGGTACTCAGGTTGACGCCCAGAATATGACACTCGGAATATGACAGACTCTAAGAAGGGAAAATGACAGCAAGGAGAGACAGACAGAGAGATGACAGACACGGAGATTAACAATGTGTGTGGAGTGGCCGGTTCCCCTGTGAACAGATTGGATTGGCAGTGATTTAATTAATTTAAAAGGGGAGAATGAAAAGCTTTAAAGTGACGTCACACTAAAAAAAAATATGTGAATTGCAACCAACCACTTAGTCACTTTGTTTGTTTTTGTTTATTTATTTGGTTGTGTGTATATGTGTTTGTGTGTGCTTTTGCCTTTGTTGGTCTGTGTGTGTGTGTGTGTGTGTGTGTGTGTCCGTCATACCTACAAGAAGCATCAATCATTTCACCATGTTGCCGTGTCGTCACCAGAGGGAGGGTGTCTGCCATCTATAAGCTATCATAAAATTAAATAGTTTTTTTGGCATTTAATTTAACATAGAATCAAATAATTATAATGTTTATTTAAGAGGATATTTAGATGTGATGTTTAGGTTAGGTTATTTATAAACTTGTGAAAAATAGACGCGTTGGCAATATCAGTCTGAGGAGGAATGGAGGAGTCAAGGGAGGGGTTGAGGGAAGGGATGGTGGGATGGGAGGGAGGAGGGAAGAAGTGAGGGTGGTGGACAGGTGTAAACATACTCACCTGCCAGCTGTCATCAGAGGCGTAGTTTTTATATAAGTTATACTGTATTTAACTCCTTTATAGAGTTACATAATATAAAATTTACATCAATATATGAACCTATAATTCCTGAGAGTTTTTTTGAAATTATTGATATAATAATTTGTGATATTGGTATATATCACTAACCGCCCCTCTACTATACTAACCACCCCCTTCTACTATATAACCACTTTATACTATACCACGCGCTTCTACTATACTATGCCTTCTACTACTTACCACGCCCCCTCTACTATACTAACCAGGCCATCTCTCCTCCTTTTACCACTATTGCGTTGTACGCACAACATGTGTTGTACAATTATAGAAGGCGGTTGATTGGTTTGTGTTTTGATTGACAACTCTTGTGTGTGTCGACGCTTTGCTAAAAATATTACTACTGTTCTGATAGGTTGTCAGGGCTGTCACAGCTGTCAGTGGTCGGAGATGTCAGTGGCGGAGATGTCAGTGGCCCTGGGCTGTCTGTGGCCGGGGCTGTCTGTGGCCGGGGCTGTCAGTGGTCGGAGATGCCAGTGGTCAGGGGCTGTCTGTGGTCAGGGCTGTCTGTGGTCGGCTGTCTGTGGCCGGGGCTGTCTGTGGTCAGGGCTGCCAGTGGCCGGGGCCGTCAGTGGTCGGAGCTGTCAGTGGCCGGGGCTGTCAGTGGCCGGGGCTGTCAGTGGCAGGGGCTGTCAGTGGTCGGGGCTGTCAGTGGTTAGGTTAGATTTGGTACGGTTAGGTTAGGTTGATTACCGTGAGGGTGTTTAATCTTCAGGTGAGATAAAGCTGGGGTGTCTAATGTTCAGGTGATACCTTTGCTGGTCGACGCAATAATGTTGATCCAGGTAGGTGGGAGGAATTAATTAACCTGCCTGACAACCCCGCCCCTTATCACCTGTACTCTCTCTCTCTCTCTCTCTCTCTCTCTCTCTCTCTCTCTCCTGTCGTCTTTTTCTTTTCTTCATCTTACTAATTTTTGTTTTCTGTTTTCTTCTTAATTCTTCTTCTTCGTTTGTTTGTTTCCTTCTTCTTCTTAATTCGTCTTTGTTGTTATTCTTCTTTCATATTTTCTTTGTTCTTCTTCCTCCTCCTCCTCCTCCTCAGCCGCACACTTAATATTTAGTTTTTTTACAGGTGTGAGGAACCTCTGTCACTTTGTCAAACCCTCTCCACCACTCTTCCACCACTCATTTTCATCACCACTCACCACTGATCGCCACTCACCACCACTACCCTCACCCTTCATTTACACTGCTCCTTCCCTCCTCCCACCTCTCTTCTCCCCTCTAGGTTACATCCTGACCCCTATCCCCTTTTCCCTGCACCATTAACATCTCTTGACCGCCTCTAGGTTACACTCAACTTCTTTCCCCACTCCTTCCCTCCCTTCTCCCCCTCCCCACCTCCCTTCTCCATCCTCTCATCTTTCGTCCTCTCCCCATTTCTTTCCACTCCTCCACCTCCTCCCCCCTACCCCTTTCTTCTATCCCTCTTCCTCACCTCCACTCTTTCTCACTCCCCCCCTTCCTAACACTCCCTCTCCTCCTTCCTGTCCTTCCCCGTCCTTCTCCACCCCCTCTTTCACGCTGCCTTTCTCTTCCTCCCCCTCTCCCCCCCCATTCTCCCCTTACCGTGATACGAAGACAAGCTCCCCACCTGTCTCTTGACCCAGTTTCCTCCCTCCTCCCATCACTGCTCCTCCTCTCCCTCCTCCTCCCTGCCTCCGTTCTCCCTCACCCCTTCACTTCCCCTTCTCTTCTCGCCCCCTTGTCTATTCTCTCCTTCCCATCTACCTTCTCCTCACCTTCCTTAACTCCTTTCCTCCTCTTTTCTCTTCCCTTCTTCTCCTCCTCTCTTCACCTCCCTTCTTCTCCCCTCCTCCGTCACCCTAAGGTTCCCACGCCCTCCTCACCGTCCTGTTAATGAGTCGTTGTTCCTGTGCACGTCACGGTTGATCTTCTGCTGGTGATATGATCGTCTGAGTCTTGTCTGGCCCATTACCGGCTGTCTAGTTAGTGTGTGTGGGGGGAGTGGGGAGGTGGGGAGGGGTGTGGGGGAGGGGTAGTGTGGGTGGGTGGGTGGGAGGGGTAGGGTGTGTGGGGTAGGGGTGTGTGGGGGTAGTGTGGGGGTATAGTTTAAGGTGTTAATTAGTGAAGGATTAGGTTAAGAGAAGTTACTAACAAGGGGAAGTTGTCTTGAGGGAGGTTAGTGGAGGGGTAATGAGGAGGAGGGGGGGAGGGGTAGGGGTGAGGGAGGGAGGGACGAGAGGGAGAGAAGGTTGAGTGTGTGATGGTGAAGGGAGGGAGGGAGCGTAGAGGGCGTGGTAATAAGATGGTGATGATAGTGATAGTGGTGGTGGTAGTTGTGGTCTTGGTTGAAAAGTGGTGGTTAGTGGTGGTGATAAACGCTGATGAAAGAATTGTGGTAGCGATGTAGGTTGATAATCCTCTCGTATAGTTTGTGATGGTGGTAGCTGTGGATTGTAGTAGTTGTGATTGTGTAAGTAGATTGTGGTTATGATTGTTATAGTTGTGGTTGTAGGAGTTGGTGACTTGTTCCCCCCCAAAAAACACGAGGGTCAATAACACAGGTGAGATACTTGTTAACACCTTTGATTATAAGTCTACCTGTACCCTTTCCTCCCTCTCCTCCCTTTCTCTCCCTCCTCCCCACTCCCCCTCCTCCCCATATTACAGCCTGTAGTCCTGTATCAAGGGTTTGTATCTGTAGTTCTAGATTATAGGTGTGAGCTGTAGTCCCCAGATTATAGGCAAGGTTCCATGGGTCTAGATTATACGTGTGTGTGTTGTGTGTGTGTGTGTCCTGCAGTTTCACTTGTCTTCACCTTCTGTACCTCATTTGTCACCTGTTGTTAATGACCGTCCTCACCTGTGTTGAACCACCACACTTTTTCCCCCACTCCACCTGGTGAACACTCTGCGAGTGAGGGTTGATTGGAGGAGGAGGAAGAGAAGAAGAAAGACGAAGGGAGGAGGAGGTGGTAGAGGAGGAGGAGAAGAAGACGAAGGAGGAGGAGGAGAAAAAGTAGTAGTAGTAGGGGGAGGAGTAGTAGGAGGATGGTAGTAGTGGGTTACGTAAACATAGGAAGTGGAGGGTGGAATAGTATGTTCACAGGGGAGAGAGTGGGCGGGCGGGCGGGTGGGTGAGGTGTTGGAGGTAGTTGTGGTGGTGGGCTATTAAGATTGGATGGAGGAGGGGTGTGGGGTAAGGGATGGGTGAGTGGGGTGGTGGATAGTATTGTGTTCTATTTGGTAGGGACAATGAGAGGGAATGAGTGGGGGTGTTGGAAGATAGTGAATGGGGTAGTTGAAGGGTAATGTTGTGTGCTATTGGAGATGTGGAGTGGGCAGTGAGAGGGGTTAAGTGGGTGTGTTAAGGAGATAATGCGGATGTTCTATACTGAGAGGTATGTGGACTTTGAACTGTGTAAGAGGAAATAGCTAACTCGGGAGGGAGGAGGAGGGAGGGAGGAGGGGAGAGGGAGGAGGAGGGAAGGAGAGTAGGAGGGAGGGAGGGAGGAGGGGTGAGAGAAGGGTAGGTAGGAGGGAGGGAGGGAGGGAGGTAGGAGGAGGGAGGGAGGGAGGAAGGAGGGAGGTAGAGGGAGGAGGTGAGAGGCTGGGGTAGACGTCCTCAACAACAAAATAATATTGGCCTCTTGAGAAAATTTTAAGACGACGACTCCAAATCAGTTTAGGTTAGGTTAGATTAAGTTAACCTAATCTGACCTACCCTAACCTAACCTAACCCTACCTTACCCTCCCTCAACTTATTCCCCCTCCTCCCCACCCAACCTCCCCTCCTTCCCTCCTCCTCCCATCCTAAAAAAAATAAAGAAAAAGAATATATAAAGGCTTTTGGGAACTTCATCTGTCAATATTTCATCCACTTTATATTTTTTTAATTATTATTGTTGATTTATGCCCCAACACCCACTGCTTCAGGAGGCCAGGGCCCCTACACCCACTGCTTCAGGAGGCCAGGGCCCCTACACCCACTGCTTCAGGAGGCCAGGGCCCCTACACCCACTGCTTCAGGAGGCCAGGCCAGACCAGTCACGTGACCCCCGCCATCACTCGGGGATTAGTCAGCCCTTAGAGGCTTAAAGTATAGATAGAAGGATATATAGAGAGGTCTGGGGCCGTCTACAGGAGCTCTGGGCCGTCTACAGGAGCTCCGGGGCCGTCTACAGGAGCTCTGGGCCGTCTACAGGAGCTCCGGGGCCGTCTACAGGAGCTCTGGGGCCGTCTACAGGAGAGGGGGAAAGGGGCAGGAATCGTCAGTGTTAAGCAGAAAGACAACAATAATACCAATAACAACAACATTAACAACAATAAATAACAACATCAGCATTAATAACAACAACAACAACAACCACTGACACACACAATAGTAATCCCAAGGTAAATTATCGGCATTAAATAATTACCGATTTGTTTGGTAATAAATATATAGAGTTGGTCGTTAAGCACCAAGGGATTATCGCCGCCATTATAATCCTCAGCGAATTATCATCGTGTGTAAATTAGTAGAGGAGGGATTATCGAGTTGGAGCCGATTATTGAATAATTCCAAATAATTCATATGTTTTTTGGGTCGTGTTATTCGTTTAGGTATGGAGCGATTATCAAGTATTTAGAACCGATTATCTTAGTTTTGGGAGGATTATCAAGTATTTGGAACCGATTATCTTAGTTTTGGGAGGATTATCAAGTATTTGGAACCGATTATCTTAGTTTTGGGAGGATTATCAAGTATTTAGAACCGATTATCTTAGTTTTGGGAGGATTATCAAGTATTTGGAACCGATTATCTTAGTTTTGGGAGGATTATCAAGTATTTGGAACCGATTATCTTAGTTTTGGGAGGATTATCAAGTATTTGGAACCGATTATCTTAGTTTTGGGAGGATTATCAAGCATTTAGAACCGATTATCTTAGTTTTGGGAGGATTATCAAGTATTTAGAACCGATTATCTTAGTTTTGGGAGGATTATCAAGTATTTGGAACCGATTATCTTAGTTTTAGGAGGATTATCACGTATTTAGTATTTTTTAACGGGAGGAAACGAATATATCACATGTAAATTATTAAGAAAAAGTAATTATCGGGTGTAAATTATCGGGAGAGAGCAAGAACAGTGGCGGAGTGACGTGTGTAGTGGAGGAAATGGAGTGGGTGTTGTCTCCCCTGTCCACCACCACGATAATGGAGGGGATGGTGGGGGAGAAGGAGGGGGGGAGGATGATATGGTAGGGGGAGAGAGGGTGGCAGACTGAGTGGTATAAGGAGGAGGAAGATAAACACGGAAGAGGAGAGGAATAAACTAGAAGTACGAAGAGGATTAGGAGGGAGGGGTCACTAGCTCACACCTGATCCCCTGATACCCCCACTAGGTCAGGGTGTCAGGCAGGTGAGGGTGGTGGGGGGGACATCTTCCTGGTGGTGGGGAGGGTGACACCAGTCGGGTTAGTGGTGGGGGGGAGGCGAGAGGTCATACGGGGTCAACAGGGCAACAGCTGGCTGGACTGGCGCCGCTGCTACGGTCCGTGACGTCACACAGGTGAATGTTTGAGCGGTGATTCAGCGGGAGGAGGAGGTGTGGGGTATCTCTGGGTAGACAGTCGCTTGGCTGGCTCTGTTGCCCCGCCCCTCAGTCTCTTTCTTTCTTTCTTTCTTTCTTTCTCTCTTTCTCTCTTTCTCTCTTTCTTTCTTTCTTTCTTTCTTTCTTTCTTTCTTTCTTTCTTTCTTTCTTTCTTTCTTTTCTCTCTTCAACACCTTAGCGTCACTGACCACCATATTATTAAACCTAACCTCTTCCAATCACATCCTACACACCTGTCCTGTAGAGTGGTTCATTAACACCTACGTTACCTGTCTCACCTGATAATACCTGAGTGACCTTATTCTTCTATTTACCTTTACCTGAGCACACCTGAGTCTCCTCGCTTCACTTTTAAAACCTCGTAACATCTCTGTCTATCTATCTAATCTATCTATCTAATCTATCTATCTATCTATCTATCTATCTATCTATCTATCTATCTATCTACTTAACACTACCCACACGAATCCCTGCAATATTCCGTCACCGTTTTAGCTTTTTCGCCCCAGCTATCTTGAGTGCCCTACCCCAGCTATAAATCTTCCTTCACTACTCTGCTACAATGAAGCTGTCTGCCCTCACCACAGCTAACAAAAGAATCCCTCCCATTTTGTAGCTTTTTTTTCTAGTTTTAGCTGTGGTTATTGTGGTTATGGTGTGGTGTTGTAGTTGGTTGAGGTGGTGGTATTGTGGTGTGATGGTGTTGGTGTAAGTTGTAGCTTGTTGTTATGTTGTATTTGGTTGTGTGTGTGTTGTAGCTGGTTGTGGTGGTGGTGGTTGTAGTGTTGTAGATGGTGTTGTAGAAGCGGAAGGAGGGAGTTGTGGTCACGATACAAGATACAATGACTGGACTGTGTCTCGGTGAGCGGTGCAAGAGGTAGTGTTGGATTATGCAATGTCCTGTGTGTGTGTGGGTGGCTAGGTCGAGTAGGGGGGTCCTCGTGGCTACTCAAGACCTTATAATTGGGTAGGGGCGTGACCTGCTCAGTCCCCCACCCTCACCCCCTTCCCCCTTCTCCTCTACTACCCTCTCCCTCCACTTTCCTCCTCATCTCCCTTCCCCTTCCACCCCCCTCTTCTCCCCTCATCCCCCCCTCCTTCTCCTCACACCACCCTCTTCCTCTTCCCCCTTCTCTACTCCCCTCTTCCACCCCTCCTCCCTTCCCTCCTTTTTTCAACACACACACATCTTGTATGCCTCCATTAGCATTTGTTTGTTCCATATTGCTTCCTCAGAGATTTTGTGTGTGTGTGTGTGTGTTTCCTCTCTCTCCTCTCTCTCTCTCTCTCTCTCTCTCTCTCTCTCTCTCTCTCTCTCTCTCTCTCTCTCTCTCTCTCTCTCTCTCTCTCTCTCTCTCCGTTTTCCCTTTCCAATTTCTCATTCACATAAGCTTTTTCTTTTCCTCCTTCCTCTTGCTGCAATCATCCTGCTGTCACCTCGTCCTCCTCCTCCTATTCTTCCTTCCTCCCTCCTCTCTCCTCCTCCTTCGCCACGTGTCCGTCAAGAGGTGATGGCTGTACATGGTCACCTTTCACCTCTTTCTCACTCGACCTTCTGGGGGCGTTGAGTCTCCCTTCACCACATCTCTACCTCCGTCCCTCACCACTATTCCTCTACCTACATCTCTCACCACTATCTCCGTCCCATCACCACCTTGACTACCATCACTACAGCCGTTTTTCACCATCACCACCTGCATATATCTCCACTGTGTGTGTGTGTGTGTGTGTGTTACGTCACTAGCCATGCTGTGATTCCCTGGGTATTTCTGGGTTGTTTTGGTGACTGGTAGTTTATATTACCACTAGTAGCTTGCAACCTGCCTTGCTTGCTTTCTCTATCACCACCACCACCACTATCACCACAATTACTCATCACCACCATTATCACTATCACCACCATTATCACTATCACTATCACCACCATTATCACTATCACCACCACCATTATCACTATCACCACCACCTCACCACTATCACCACCACCATTATCACCACCACCATTATCACCACCACCATTACCACCACCACCACCATCACCACCACCACCACCATCACCACCACCACTATCATCACCACCACCACCCCCGCCTAGTAACACTGTCCTGCCACACGGTGCGTAGGTCCCGGAGGTGCTGATGTTCTCCGCCCTCTTGGCTCATGTCTGTGACCCCTGCCTGCCTGCCTGCCTTTGGGTACGTCCTGGGGGAAGAAGGTTGAGGATGAGGCACTCTGGGGAGGACGCTGGGGGACTTACCGGGGTTATGGCTGCAGGGGAGAAGGAAGGGGGAGAGGGGAGGAGAAGGTGAGAGGAGGAGACGGGAAGGGGGGAGAGGAGGCGACATCCGTACATAGTTGAAGACTTTTGACTTGTTGTAGCAGTGAAAGTAAAGATCCCTCCCTCCCTCTCCTTTGTTGCTAGGTACTGTCCACCCCTGACTCCCCCTGACTCCCCCTGACTCCCCTCACCTTCCTCCCACTTTCTCCCTTTCTCACTATAGTTTGTTTACTGGAAAGCTTTGCAAATGAGGCCTAGGGTCAGTTTGTAACGAGGCAGCCGATTGGTTGTCTGAATTCTTCTTCTTCTTCTTCTCTCCTCTTCTTCCTCCTCCTCCTCAGTGACCCTACAGATGATACGCCTCTTCATGTTTATTCATCCTTGTGTGTTTGTGTGTGTGTGTGTGTGTGTGTGTGTGTGTGTGTGTGTGTGTGTGTTTTCCTTGTCGTTACTCGTGTTAATATATTTTTGTGACTTGATGTTGGTTAATTAACTTTTGTTTATATGTATATAGTGGAGCGTGTGTGTCCGTTTGTCTTTCTGTCTGTTTTTCGGTCTGTCTGTCATTTTCTGTCTGTCTATCTGTTTGTCTGTTTCCCTGTCTGTCTGTCTGTCTGTCTGTACGTCCGTCCTGTCCTGGGGTCAAGGGGTGGGGTGGGGATTGAGGTGGTTGTGTTGTTCCAATGGCTTCAAGGGCGTATAAAGAGAGTTGTTCTGTTTTGTAGTCCCAACCAGTCCAACCAGTCAACCAGTCACCCAACCAGTTGAGATTGACTATACTTAATGCTCCTCCCCCCTTCCCCCTCGTTAAGGTCAGGCCAACTGTGTTAATTGTTGTTGTGACGTCATGGGTGTTCTGGACCTCAACCGAAGTCTGGGAGTGACGTCAGAGTTTGGTTCCTCTTCTCGCCCTACCCTCCCTCCTCTTTCCCTCTACCTTCTTCTTTCCCCTTTCGTCACCTGACCTTTGCTCCTCCTCTTCTTTCGTTTCCTCCTCTCACTCCTCCTCTCCTTCCCCCTCCCCCCCCTCACCACCCTACACCCCCCCCACTCGTCCTCACACGTCACCAAGCACTGGAGCGTGACGTCACCGGGTGCAAGTGGCCCTCGAGTAGGACTTGTGACGCTAAAACTCGGTGGTAAGATGAGTGTGACTCATTCCTGAAGGATTACCTGTACGAGGGTAACATGCATGTGTTGAGGAGCAGGGGTGAGCAGGTGTGTGTGTGTGTGTGTGTGTGTGTGTGTGTGTGTGTGTGTAGGTCGGCAGAATTTTGGGGATTAATGTAAATCTCTGTATGTTGATGTAAGGAGAGAGGGTGCATAGTGGCATGTCTTCCTCCTCCTCCTCCTCCTCCTCCCTCCTCCTCCTCCTCCTGCTTCATTTTCTTCTTATTTTCTTTTTTGTTTCATTATACTCCTCCTTCTCTTCTTCTTTCCTTCTTTCCTCCTCCTCCTCTCCCCGTTCCCTCCACCACCACCTCCTCCTCCTCCTCCCTCCTTCTTGTTCTCCTTTTCTTCTTATCCTCCTCTCAGTCATCATTAATCATCATCATTGTCATCATCATCATCATCATCTCCCCACCCACCCACAAACATCCATCCTCCTGTCTTGTTCTTTCTTGCCCACCCACCCACCCACCCACCCACCACAACACTAATTACCACACTTCGCCAACACTCATAATCTTCCTAATTACCACCAAACTTTCCTACCTTGAATGTTTCCTCCCAACTGAGTGAACGTACAGTAGGTAACTTGACCCACCAGTACTGTAAGAGCTTGGGAGTGCCTGTGGTAATTACCTGTGTTATTAATGGCCTCAAAGGTGTGCCGAGACTGTAGCTATAGAGGTGTTTTCTGAAGGTTAGGTGAGGTGTTTTGGTGCCAGTTAAGGGGGTAAAAACGATAATTGTAGTTATAATGTTGAATAGTGTCGTTAATAATTACGATAAAGATGGTATTTGTATATTAATAGTGTACGAAAATAATGAAATAGTATTTATATTTACAGTGGATAATATTCGGTGAAATAATAATAATAATAATTTACAGGTATGGTTAATCAATAGTACAGTAAGAGGTGTGTGTGTGTGTGTGTGTGTGTGTGTGTGTGTGACGGTGTGGTAATCATGGTGCCTTTACCTAGATATAACCAAGACCTGTTACACTGAGTCACACACAGTATAATGGTTCTGACCCGCTTATTGTAACACACTTATTCATGAGGCACTTGTACAGTAATATATAATCTCTTTAAAAGGTAGATTAGTCATTATATCTTTAATTATCTCTCTTTTATAAATTCTCTATGGTAAATTTCTAGGGCAACACCCTTTTTGTTTATAAGAATATTAATATCAATACACTCTTTATTATTATTATTGTTATTTATTATTACTACTACTATTATTATTAACTATGTAACTACTACATTTAATTAGGAATACTTGAGGATATTCTAGCAGTCTGTTCTAAATTTCGTAGTCATGGAGTGTCAAGACTCCGTGTGTTGGAGACAAGGCCGTGGGAGATCAGGTGTTTGACCACAAGTTTAAACCCTTGGTGAAGTTTGTGGTGGGGTGAGGTAAGTCGGGTCTGGCCTGTGTAGTGTGATAGTGCCCTACCAATTTGGCCTCATATCAGTAGTTCAGTCGGGTCTTGATGTCACTGTTTACTGCCACACAGGACAGAGGTTCATACACAAGAGGAGATATCACTTACTGTTTACTGCCACACAGGTAGTTACATAGTTCATGATATAATAATTCCAAATGGTCTTTAGGTCTTTGATAGGAGTCTGACCTCACGTCCTACCTTGTCACTTTCCTCTTGTCACTCTCCTCTCGTCACTTTCCCCTTGTCACTTTCCCCTCTTCATAACCTTATTCCTCTTCCTTCATCATCATCATCATCTTCCTTTCCCCTCATTTACATTATTCCTTCATCACACTTCCTTCTCTCTTTCTCCTCATTCCTCCTTGTTTTTCTCCTCTTATTTCTCATCCTCATTCTCTTCTTCATCATCACCTTCCCTTCTCCTTATTCCCCTCCTTCTCTTCTTCTCCTTTCTCCCTCCACCTCAACCTCCTTCTCCTCCACCTCCTCCTCCCCCTCCCATTTCCCCGTGGTCGAGGCTCAAATTGCCGACTGGTTGGTTGAATTAATCCCCGGAGAGGCTCTTCTTCTCCGATTAAGAAAATGCCTAGAAAGTCCCAGAATTACTCGTGCTGTTTTGTCTTGATTAAGGTTTTTCATTCAGTCTTGTGTTGTTGAAATGTGTTCGTTATATAGAGGTTTTGTCTCAGCTGTAAGATAAGAAAAACGTACAATAAGCGAACGTGTCCCTTATATCGAGGTTTATTTTAATCAGTCGTCAGCGTAGATAACATACTGCTAAACGGACCACCAGAGAAGACCGGGGCTATATAATATAAAGGATTTCTATTGGTTGGAGATAGTTTGCGAGACTACTGGGAAGATTGAAAGGTGGTGGTGGTGGTAGAAATAGTGGTTAGTAGTGTATGGTGGTGATAGTAGTAGTAATAGTAGCAGACAGTCAGAATAGCGTCACCTGACACTACTAGACTAGACTAGACACAGGGTCACCCAGTACCACTCTTTGACTCCTGGTTGCACGGGAATCAACTCTACGGCTCTCCTACCAACATTTCACTGTGTGTGGGAAGGGGAAACTGTCGGATGTTGCCTGGAGAAAATGGTGTATACAAGAATGTGTACCTGTGACGTCAGATATCAAAATGGTGGTGATGTATGTAAGATTGGGTTTATAAACATTGATTAGTTAAGAGAAGGGATTGATTTCGAATAGTTCTCTTTATTATTGTTTTTGTGTTTTTCTTATAATGTGTGTGTGTGTGTGTTGGGGGAATATAAAAAATACAGTACTGTAGCTCATATACCTGTATCCTAAATGACTACAAATACAGTAGTTAGTTTACCTTTACAGCAATTAACTTACCTACACAAGTTAGTATCCTAGTTGAGTTTACCTTGTGTAGTTTATTCGGAGTGGGTCGTCAAGGGCGTGAGTTTACTTAGGTCGACGACTTGCTAATTAGGCTGGAGGGCTGACACACTACCTTGGCCCCTCAGGTAAACTCGGGTCACTTCCCCTCAGGTAAACTCGGGTCACTTCCCCTCAGGTAAACTCGGGTCACTTCCCTTCAGGTAAACTCGGGTCACTTCCCCTCAGGTAAACTCGGGTCACTTCCCCTCAGGTAAACTCAGGTCACTTCCCCTCAGGTAAACTCGGGTCACTTCCCCTCAGGTAAACTACTGCATGGCATCGTGGTGTGAAGGAAAAAATATATTGACCCGGAGTTTACAGGTCTTCTCCCCCCTCTCCCCTCCCCACCCCCTCTCCCCACCCTCTCTCCCTCCCCACACCCCCTCCTCCCTCCCCACCCCCTCTCCTCCTCCCTACTCCCTCTCCCCTCCCCGCCATTCAACATTCTTGACTGTGTGTGTGTCGAGGAGTGAATGGCCCCACCACCACTCCGATTATTGGCTCCCTCATGCGGGCTAAAAGGCGCGGTTATGGCCGTTGTTTCGCAAGCTTAATGGTGCGGAAATAATACGTCTCTGTAAGCTTAAAGGCGCAGAAATGGGCGGTGTTTTTTCAAGCCTAAGGGCGCTGAAATGGGGAGTGTTTTGCAAGCTTAAAGGCACAGAAATGGGGGAGTATTTGTCAAGCTTGGAGACGCTACTGTTTTTAAAGGCGCTGAAATAGGTCAGGTCAGGTCAGTCAATGTTTTTTTTAAATTTAAAGGCGCGAAAATGGTCGGTATCCTGCAGGGTTTAAAGGTGCGCAAAACAATGTTCAGCTACTTTAAGGTCGCGGAAGTGGTGTTGGGAGTGAGGGAACGTTTATAAAAAGGGGCACCAGCTTATTGTTGTCTTCCTGCAGCTTTAAAGGCGCGAATTTGTCGATGTCCGTCAACCTTAAAGGCGAGGAATTGACCCTTGTCCCATAAATTTAAAGGTCCGGGAAATTGTGGTTCTCCTGTAAATTTTAAATGAATGGGTGGGCGGACTGTGTGTGTGTGTGTGTGTTTACCTTTTAACCTGTCATTTCTTCTTCAATATTCTTCACTGTTCCTTTCTTTATTTCTTCCTTTTCCTCTTTATTCACCTCCCTCACCCCTCACCTCCCACCCCTCCTCACCTGGCCCCAGTGTCCAGGTGAGCAGGGCCAGTAATTACAGTGGAGTATTTCACAGTCTATCCTACAGTAATGCTCCCTACACACTCTGCCGTGACCAGGAGGGGAGATCCGACCCTAACTTACACTGCTACAATGATAGTCTTTGTTATGAGTTATAGTCCGGGGGTGTTATGGTAGTGGTGATGGGTTTTGGGGGGGGTGATGGTGGGTTAATTATGGTGATTGATGAGGTAATTATGGGGGGGGTGAAGATGATTGGTTTATGGTAGTAAGAATGGGTTATGGGAGCAGTTTAAATTCTTCTATGGTACACTCCTTCCACCATAACAAGCACTCCCCCCATCCCCCCACACACCTTCTACCCCCATCAACAGGGGTGGAGAGGGGAGGGAATTGAACCATCATCACTATTAAGGTGTATTATTGTGATATAGTGATTGGTGTTAGTGTCACAATATATGGCACTATAACTATTGATCTGAGACTGAGAGAGAGTAATACAACGAATAATAATTGTTATTTTATTATTATTATTGTAAACACTCGTTCCAAAAAATATCTTGAGAGGGGAGGGGGGGGGGATGGTACTTGAAATTCTGTCCTAAAAGGTTGGGAAGGTTTTGTTATTAGGAAATGGTAAAATAAATTCCTGCAGGTACGAATGTAGTCTGATGACGTCACGGCTCACTCTGATTGGTTGAAAAATATAAATGTCGGAGGGTGACATTTAGGTATTTTGTATTCCTATAAAATCAATTATTTCTTGTACTATAAAGTTTCCGAGTGACTTAATTGTAAACTAAAACTGTTGGGCATAAATAAATAAAAGTATACATGCATTTTCGTTCATGAATAAAAATATATATGAGGTTTCTTTCATAAAAATTCAGTTGGGGGTTTCTCTCGTTGGTGCTGTCTGGCAATAGCTCACTAGACATGCGCGAACTGTGAGAATTTGTGTTGAACTGAAAAACAACATTTTACTTCGATAAATTCAAAACTTGGTGTAAAATATATTGTTATTTTTCTGTTATATCCCTACAATAATTTAGAAGATCGTAAGTTGGTTTTTTTTTCAACTAACCTAATTTAAGTTAAGTTTGGTTATAATGTAAAGGCGAATACCAGCTGGAACTGTTATGTTTTGGTGGATGGAAAGGCAGAAGAGAGGTTATGGAAGAGGAAGGGAGAGATAATGGAAGGGTAGGTAGTGTAGAAGATAATGGGAGAGAAGAGTAGAGATAGTGGGAAGGGTAAGGTACTGTAGTGTCTCCGTCAGGTGGTGGTGTTGCGTGGCTGAGGTCAATAATGAATGAATGAATGTGGTGATGAATGGGTCTGGGGGTGAGGAACGTCTTGTGGTTACTCGGTCAGTCAGTCAGTCATTCACTCAGCCGGTCAGTCAGTCAGTCAACTAGGCAGTTAGTCCGTCCGTCTGTCTGTTTGTCCTACTACTACTTCCTGACCTCATCACCTCACTACTCCTTCCTCCTCTCCACCGCACCACTACCTTCTTCCTCCCTCCCTCACCCCCTCTCCCTCACTCACCCCCCCTCCCTCACTCACCCCCCCTGTCCCATCACCTCCTGAACGTCTCTCCCCCACTCGGTATTCCCAGATGGTGCATGTCCCCCTGCCCTCACCCCGCCCCCACCCCGCCCCTCACCCCGCCCCTCACCCCTCGTAAAGTGCCGTGTTCAAGTGGTGTATGTTTTAGGTGAGCCTTGTAATTACCACAGCCAATATACCTGCTCTTATAATCTCCCCCTCCTCTCCCCTCTCACCTCCTCCTCACCCCACCCCCTCTCTCACCTCCCCTTTCACCCTTCTCCCTCCACTTTCCCCTCACCCCACTTTCCCTCTCTTACCTCCCCTCTCACCCCTCCCCCTCCCTCTCACCCCTTTTCCCCTCTCACCCCTTTCCCCTCTCACCCCCACTTCCCCTCTCACCCCACTTCCCCTCTCATCCCTTCCCTCTCACCCCACTTTCCCCTCTCACCCCTTCCCCTCTCACCCCACTTTCCCCTCACCCCACTTTCCCTCTTCCCCTCTCTCCCTTTCCCCTCTCCTTTCCCTCTCCCCTTTCCCCTCTCCCCTTCCCCTCTCCCCCTTTTCCCCTCTCACCCCTTTCCCCTCTCCCCCACCCTCTCCCACCCCCTTCCCCTCTCACCCCTCCCCTCTTCCTCCACCCCTCGCCCCTCCCTCACCCCCTCGCCTCCTCACCCCTCCCTTACTTCCCCACCCCTTCCCCTCCCCCTCTCCAACTCACCCTCGTTGCCTTATTAATTCTTTGGGCATCAGACAGAATGGATGAGTGGGTGTCAATCATGCAGTCCAGTCAGTAAGTCAGTTAAGTCAGTCATATAGTCAGTCACTAAGTCAGTTCTTGATTTCCCTCTGGCTTTCCTCCCTCAAACTCCTCATTGACTTCACCTCTCTGACTTCATTCCCCACTTCCCTTCCTTCACTTTGCTCCCAAACACCCTCCTTCCCTCCCTCACCCCTCACCCTCCTTCCCTCCCTCACCTCCTTTTCTCACCTCCCTCACCTCCCTCACCCCTCCCTCACCCCTCCCCTCCCCCCCCCCTCCTCACCCCTCCCCTCACCCCCTCCCTCACCCCTCCCTTCACCCCCTCCTTCCACCCCCTCCCTTCCACCCCTGTTGACGTTTTACACTGACTAAGACATCATTTTAGTCACCTTATCGATAGTATTAACAGCCTGCACCAGTGACCACCTAACCTAACCTAACCTAACCTAAAAAACCTAATCTACACTTACTCTGTAATGTGTCCGCTTAAGCAACGGTACAGAGATAGAGAAAATATTAACCCGAAAATTCACACAGAGTCTCTTCTAATAAGATGTGCGTCCCTTTATCTCGTGTGTGTGTGGAGCAGATGTAAAGTTTGTTACATGTGGTAGGAGTTCTCTCTCTCTCTCTCTCTCTCTCTCTCTCTCTCTCTCTCTCTCTTGTGTGTATGTATGTATGTATGTGTGTGTGTCAGGATCATAATTACTCCGCCGTGTATGTAGGTATGTATGTGGTGTAACCTACACCCCTGCAGCTGTTGTGTGTCTTTAAGCATCAGGTGATTAAAAGTTTTAGATTAGATGACGTGTTTAAGTGTCTGTCAGTGCACCTCTGTCAAGTGTATCCTCGGTAGTGTTGGGTGTAGTGACGTGTGTGTGTGTGTGTGTGTGTGTGTGTGTGTTTGTGTGTGCGTGGGTGTGTGTGTGTTTTATATGTGTGTGTGTGGGTGTCTGATGACTGCTGAAGTGTATGTAAGTGTGTATATGTGTGGTATGTGTGCGTGGGAGGTGGTGTTGTAAGTGTGTATGTACATGACCTTTCACCTCGCCTCCGTCACTCTGCAGGATGGGGTCACGCTCCCTACCAAATGTACTTCTGCAGACCCTCAAATCACCACCACTACCTCCTCCTCCTCTTCCTCATCATCATGTCTTTTTATGTCACTTCTCGTCACATGTTCCTCTGGTCCATATGTCTCACGCCTATCTCCCCCTTCTCCCCTCTCCCCCTCTCTTCCCCCCTTCCCCCCCTCCCACGTGACCATTTACCACTATCCCGCCCATATCTTAATCATCCATTACCTCCCCTCCCTCTCCCCTCCTCCATAACACCTCCCCTCCCTCTCCCACATAACACCTCCCTCATCCATAAAACCTCCCCCTCCCTCACCCTCCAACACCCCTCACCCCTCCAACACCCCCTCACCCCTCCAACACCCCTCACCCCTCCAACACCCCCTCACCCTCCAACACCCCTCACCTCCAACACCCCCTCACTCAACACCCCTCACCCCTCCAACACCCCTCACCCCTCAACACCCCCTCACCCCTCAACACCCCTCACCTCCAACCCCCCTCACCCCTCCAACACCCCCTCACCCCTCCAACCCCTCACCCTCCAACACCCCTCACCCCTCCAACACCCCCCTCACCCCTCAACACCCCCACCACCCCTCCAACACCCCCTCACCCTCAACACCCCTCACCCCTCCACCACCCCCCCTCACCCTCCAACACCCCTCACCTCAACACACCCCTCCAACACCCTCCACCTCTCTCACCCCTCTCCCTACCTCACCACTTCACAACTACTGCGCACAGGAGATGAGTAATCCCATGATGGTGAATTGAAGATGATTTTTGTGTTCATTAGGTTAGCCCTTCTCCCCCCTCCCTCCCCTCCCTCCCCCCACTTTTCCTCCTGCGTTGTGTCTGCTGTCTTTCCTCACTTATTGCGTCATTTTCCTCACTTGCGTCATTTTCCTCACTTGCTGCGTCATTTTCACTTGCTGCGTCATTTTCCTCACTTGATGCGTCATTTCCTCCCTTGTTGCGTCATTTTCCTCCATTGTTGCGCTAACTAACCTACACCCCCAGGCAACTTTAAGGTGTTTTAACCCTCAGGTAGTATACTGCTGCTGACGGAAGCTACTGAGTAAGATGTGGGGAATGAGGTGAGGAGGAGATGGATTGAGATAAGGGGGAGGTGGGGGAAGGAGAACACGGTGGAAAGAAAGTGTTTTTAATCTCCTATGTTCAAGATTGTTTGTTTACTCGTTACTAATTGCCCAATATCTCTCTCTCTCTCTCTCTCTCTCTCTCTCTCTCTCTCTCTCTCTCTCTCACCCCTTACTTTCCCCCCCTCACCCCTTACTCTCCTCTCCCTTCCCTCCTTACTCTCCTCTCCCTTCCTTCCCTTACTCTCCTCCTCTTACTCCCCCCCTCCCTCCCTCTCTCCCCCCTCCCCCCACTCCCCCTCCTGGGCTACAGCCATTTCCCTATACACGTGTTTCCTCCCTTTTTCCCTCACCCATATCCACTCCACTTGCTCCCCAGCGTCACACACACACACTAGTGGTTTCTCCCCTCCTCTACACTACTGTTATTGTCGCCCCACCTCGTGTTTACCGAGTTCCTTCCTCCCTTCCTCCCTCTATCCTTTATGTTATTTTCGTTAATTTCTTCTATTATTTTACTTTATTCGTTTTCTTTCTTAGTCTTTTATTCTTTTCATTTTTCTTATCTTTTGTTTCTCTCTCACGAGGTCAGTTACCCCGGGCATGTATTGACCCCTGTTTGACCTTATTAATGCTCTCCTTATTTCCCCTCCCCAACCACGTCCCTCCCCATTCCTTCTCTTTCTTTTAGCTCCCATCATTGGCCTCATCACCCCATTGTCTCTCTCTCTCTCTCTCTCTCTCTCTCTCTCTCTCTCTCTCTCTCTCTCTCTCTCTCTCTCTCTCTCTCTCTCTCTCTCTCTCTCTTCTTCCTCTCTCCTCTTCACCCTTCCCTTTGCTCTGGGCGTCGCCCCTTTGTCCCCTTGGTGCCTCCCTCCTTCTCTCCCCTGATTTCCCTTTAAACCGTCTCCCCTCAAGTGTCACCACCCTCACCCCCCCCCTCAACTCCCCTGGCTCCCCTCACCCCCTCTACTTCCCGTGTCTTTTCCCCACTCCCCATCTCCCCACAGTGACCCCTCTCTCCTTTATTGCATCTCCCCTCACTAGGACTTTGCTCTCCCCTCTACCCTCCTCCCCGGCCCCCAGCCCCCACGACCTATTGCACATCCCTCACAAACGTCCTGCCCCCCTCTCTCTCTCTCTCTACTTTGCTCCCGTCTCCTCTCTTCTTCCTTCCTCTCTTCCCTCTTTTCATATCTCCTTACCTCCCCTCCTATCCCTTCCCTCCTTTTCCTCTCTTCTCCCCTCATTTTATTCTCTCATTCGCCTGTTCTCCCTTTCGACCCTCCCTCTCCCCCCCTCCTCTCCCCTCCTCTTAACACAGTGTTGTTGGCCATAAATCTGCGGGGTGATGATCGTGGTTGATGGCCGTCTTCCCGTCTGACGACCGTTCTCCCTCCCTCCTCTCTCCCCTCTCTCTTTCCTCCCCCTCTCTCTCTTTCCTCACCCTCCCTACTCTCCTCTTCCTCCTTTCTCTCACTCTCCTCCTCCCTATCCTCTCCCTCTCCTATCCTCTCCCCTCTTTATCCTCTCTCATCCCCGCCCCTCACTTCTTTCCCTGCCCTTCCCTTCTCCTCCCTTCCCTTCTCTCTCCGCATCCATCTTCTCCTCCGACCCTTCATCTCTCCCCCCCCTCCCCCCTCCCCCTCTCTCCCTAAATCTTCTCTCCGGAGCCTCATGACGGCCCTCTGCTACCTAGTACTGCTTCTCCAATCTTCTGCTGTTATCACTGCTCTGCTGCTGTTATCACTGCTTCACCTTTGTTAATCACTGCTTCACCGTTATCCTGCTTCTTAGCTGTTATCACTGCTTCTGCTGCTGTTATCGCCTCTGTGTTATCACTGCCTGCTGCTGTTATCACTCTGCTGCTGTTATCACCTGCTGCTGTATCACTGCTTCGCTGCTGTTATCACTGCTCTGCTGCTGTTATCTGCTTCGGCTGTTATTACTCTGCCGCTGCTGTTATCCGCCTCTGCTGCTGTTATCACTGCTTCTCTGCTGTTATCGCTTCTGCTGCTGTTATCCTGCTTCTGCTGCTGTTATCACTGCTTCTGCTGCTGTTATTACTGCTTTGCTGCTGTTACCTTTGTTGTAGTTGTGGTAAGTTGTTTTTCTTGGCATTTGATGTGTTGGGGTGTATACCGTAGGGAGGCTGTTGAAGGTGCCTCATTTGGGATGAGACGAGGGAATTGGGGGTTGGGTGAAGGTGGTGGGGTGGGGTGGGGTGGGATGAGGTTGGGTTGGAGTTGGTTGGTGAGGGGTGGGTGGGTGGGGTGGGGTTGGGTTGGGTTGGTTGAGTGGGGTGGGGTGGGTGAATGAGGCAGCGTGGGGACATGAAATTAAATGCCTTTTTTTTAGTCTCAAATTCTCCCTCTTTTCTTTCTCCCTATCCCTCTTCTCTCTATTCCTCCCTCATTTCATTCCTTCTTTCTTGTTCTCTTCTCCATCCATAGTGTTTCAGAGGTAAGAGTGCCAGAAAGACATTAACGAGATCCACAGCAAGGGATGATGGGGTGTGTGATATAGAGTGTTGCTTCCTGGGCCGTTATAACAAGGTGGGCTGGGCCGTTATAACAAGGTTGGGCTGGGCGTTATGACCAAGGTTGGGCTGGGTCGTTATAACAAGGTGGGCTAGGCGTTATAACAAGGTGGGCTGAGCCTTTATGACTGTAAAGGTGGGCTAGGTCGTTATAACAAGGTGGGCTAGGTCGTTATAACAAGGTGGGCTAGGTCGTTATGACAAGGTGGGCTAGGCCGTTATGACAAGGTGGGCTAGGTCGTTATAACAAGGTGGGCTAGGTCGTTATGACAAGGTGGGCTAGGCCGTTATGACAAGGTGGGCTAGGCCGTTATGACAAGGTGGGCTAAGGAGTTCCAACGTGGGCGAACCGGTGTATCAAAGTCGATAAAATAAACACCTGAGGTCAACGATTCACACACGGAAAAATTGTAAACATCATCCATGAATACTGGGGGACCGGAAGCTCAGTACTCCGGTTCGATAC
Source organism: Homarus americanus (assembly GCF_018991925.1). Classification (NCBI taxonomy): domain Eukaryota; kingdom Metazoa; phylum Arthropoda; class Malacostraca; order Decapoda; family Nephropidae; genus Homarus; species Homarus americanus. The sequence goes on from NW_024733734.1 coordinate 9,362,545, forward strand.
CAGGTGGGGTGGGGGTCAACTCACGAGCTCCTTGGTGTGTAGGAAGCTCATCCAACCTAACCTAACCTAAACTAACCTGTCACATAAACCGGCCCTAGGAGTTGACTGTTATGTTAGTTTAATGCGGAAATGCGCGACATGATCTGGGAGAAATGGCGGGAAGTGCTGACGAAGGGGTGCTCGTTCTTAGGTCTGGCTGTATACTATAGGAGAAGAATGCCGCCCCAGCCAAGCCAAGCCAAGCCAAGCCAGTCTACAGATCCCACGTCGCACACAAGTCTATTCACAACTTTATTATGGCTTTCCAGCAATTCGAGTCACACACTTAACCTCACTACCTAGAACTATTCCCAAGTGACTTGTTATCTCTTTGATACTGAAGTTCCTCCTTTGCGGCGCCGCCTTCAGGATAATGAGGAACTACACGAAGAAGGGTTACAGAGGTCTGGTATAGGAGACGTGTATAAAACTGACGTAGTGAGTTATTGAAGGATATGTGAAGTTAATTATATTGAAGTGAGTGGGGGGGGGGGGTTACACACACACACACACACACGAGAGCTGTTGTCACTGTTGTCTCTCTTAGTGATAAATTAATTGATGCTTTATTTTATTTTTATTTTGTTATCATTAATGTCTGTAAGTCATAATGGTGTCTTTATAATGATGAACTAATGCTGTTTTCTCTTCTATAGGTATGTGATGTTACTGGTGCTGTTACTCCTGAAGCGACGTGGTCTCCTGTAGGTTCTTCAGGTAGGTATTGTGCTGTTACTTTAAGTTCGGTGCTGCTGTTGGTGGCGGCAGCGGTGGCGGCGTGTCTGGTGGCATGGCGAGACACACACACACACAGACGCACGTACGCACACACACACACACACACACACACAGAGACGCACACACACACACAGACGCCCCACGCCTCAAATATAGTCAGTCCGAGTTTTTGCGAGTCGTGATGGCGGAGATAGGGAGGGATGTTGTCCTTATGGCAGAGTACTAGACGAGATGCAACGCTCGCCTCAAGACACCCTCCTCCTCGCCTTGCCTCACACCCTCGCCTCATGCCTCTCACTGTCCTCTCTTTGCCTCACGCTCTCCCTTCCCTCCTTCCTTCCTCACACCCTCCTCCCCTCCTCACCCCCCCTTACACCCTCCTCCCCTCCCCCCTTCCTCGCACCTCCCCTCCTTCCTCTCTCACTTATAACTCTCGTATTTTTATCAAGTGTGCGATATTGGCGTCTGAATTTTAACACGATAGCTATTTCTCGACCTATCTAGTTCTTATTTTTATTTTTATTTATTTTTTTGTACATTTTCTCATGACAAGTTATTTATATTTTGAGTTTTAATGTATTTTTGGTTTATATCGGGAGTGATTTTTTTTTTTGGTTAGTGTAGATAGATGTTTTTGTTGTGACGTCAGGTGTGTTGTTACCTTGATGATACTTTAAACAGGTGAGATATACTGTACCTGTGTTTGTTGTATCTGAAACTGTACTTTTTTAATGCTATTTTTCTTCGTTTGATATAATTTTTACTTGATTAAACACCTTAACCTAACCTAACGATCTACTGAACTACAGGTTGGAGAGAGACCATACGAGACGCTTGTTAGTCTGGGTGCTGGCTGGTCATTCCCTGTAGCCTCGTTAATCACCCGTTTATGGTAGTTACGCCAGGTGAACGTTGCGCCCCCCGCCTTCTGCCTGCAGTGGCGTTCATATATGGTAGGGGAGATATCTGAGTAACCGTCCACCACACCACAGTGCCGTCTACCACACCTCAGTACCCGTCCACCACACCTCACCAACATCCGCCACACCTCAGTAACCGTCCACCACACCTCGGTACCCGTCCACCACACCTCACCACCGCCAATCACACCTCAGTACCGTCCACCACTCCTCACCACCGTTCACCACAGCTAATGAGGCTCTTTGTTGCTTCTGTCTACCCGTCTGTCTGTCGGTGTGTGTGTGTGTGTAAATGGACCCACCACACGAGGAAGGCGCTGCTAGGGGGCGTGACCAACCCCGCCCCTCCTCACTGTGCTGACTTAACCACTTAGGCATGATGAAGGCGTAACCAGGTAACTCCTCAGGTTAATTATGGAATCGGAAATACCTGGAAGTGAGAACAGGTTGAGAAGATCTATAGTTATAAATGAAGAAAATCCGGCTTTATTTATTTACGATCATATTAAAAGAAAGTATTTTTTTTTTACATTTTTGGACTTAGGTTAGGTCAGGTCAGGTCAGGTCAGGTCAGGTCAGGTTAGGTTAGTATGAACATTAAAGGTACATCTCACACTTAAGTTCAGTATTATAGTCTTGAGTTCAGGTACACAGATGGTGAGGGTGTAGTATGAGGGGAAGGTCGCTCACACCACCTGTCTGGGAACTCCACCATCTGCCGCCCCGCCACCCAGGCAAATACACTAAAATGTATATATTTGTCATAAGTAAATTGGGTTTGGGGCGGTAATGGCGGCTGTTATGGTGTAGTGGTGATGTGTGTAGTGGTGGTGAGGTGTGTAGTGAACGTGTAGTGATAATAGTGAAGTGTGTAGCGATGGTGGTAGGTGTGTTGTGGTTGGTCACTAGTACCTGATAGTAGTGGCTTGTGATACGAATTGTAGTAGGGTTAATAATTATAGTTGTTGGTACCTGTGGACACTAGGGGGGGGGGTGATGACCAGGTGTGTTATGGCAGGTAATGCTGGGGTGTTGGGTATTGTTTGGCCGTGGTGATGATGGTGTGGTGATAGTGAAGTGGTGACGATGATGTGGGTAAATGGCATGGTATTAGTGAAATGGTGACGATAGCATGGTGATAGTAGCCTGGTGGTGATGATGATGGTGATAGTGGCATGGTGACATTGACGCACTGTACACACACCACACCAACAGCAAGTCAAAAAAATCAGGTGAATTTCAGAATCATTGGACGAGAAAGTTGACAGAATATCGACTGAAACTTCCTTAAAAATATCACATCTCGTTAAAAAAAGCGAAGCGACAACGAACCCTGATACGTAGTGACTATTTTGACGAGATGTTAAATTATTGATGTGTTAAATGATGGTTAATTTTAACTTAGTACATATATAAGATAACTGGGAGGTGTTATATTGTAGCGCCTATAATATAACGCTGATGTAATTATAGACGATAAGAGATAGAATAAGTTTAGTGATTATTTAGGAATTTAATATATTGCTTTTTCTTAATTGTAAAATGACCTAACCTAACCTAACCTAACCTAACCCTAACCTAACCTAAACCTAACTCTAACCTAGCCTGATTAAAACCTAACCTAACCTAACCCGTAAGTAAGGAGGTTAATCTTCAGGTGAAATAAACTCCTAGGGTGTCTGGAAGCTGCAAGATCTCAGGCTCTTTAACATTTATTCTCCTGAAGGTGGTCCCCTCCTCCCCCACCCCTTCCCCTCACCCCAACCCCCCATCAGGTAAGGGGGGTGGGGGGTTAAAGAGGTCCCTGGGATGTTGTAATTTCTGGTTCGTCTTATTTTATGTCCGGTTAACACCTTGTGAGTTAGGGTTATGGTGACGACTACTGCAGGAGGGGGGGGGGAGGAGGAGATAATGAGGAAGGGTGGTGGCTGGCCTCTCTCGTGCCTGCTGCTTGATGGCTAATTAGCACTTACACAGGTATTCTTCCTCCTCCCCCCCTCCTCCCCTCCCCATCCTCCTCCCTCCTCCTCCCACCCCCTCCCCCCACCCCATCAGCGCCGCCGCCAGGGTAGGCTGTCTAGTGCCTGTACCGACAGACAATAACTAACCCATGACACAACCCTAACACACTATTAGCTTAGCTAGGCGGTCAGCCCGCCCTCTCTACCTCCTCCTGAATTTCTTCATTTTCCGAACTATAACTTCCTTCCCCCACCTCTAATCTTCCTTCATTCCTCCTTTCCCTACAAAAAAACACACACACACACACACACACACACACACACACACACACACACACACACCTTCGTACACCCGCCCAACACCTTAACACACTCGTAAATTTTATTGTTAATCACCTGTGTGTGAGTGAGTATGTCAGTCTGTCAGTCAGTGTGTCAGAGGTGTGAGCTGTCTGGTTACTACTGTCTGTTGAAGAAAGATAAGCCCTGACCGTCTGTGTTGAGTTAGTATTTTAATTTATTAGTATAATTATCGAGTAGTAACAACAACAATAATAATAATACTAATGGTAATAATGATGATGATGATAATAATAAATAATAAATGTGTATCTGTAGATATAGTTGATACAGTGTTTAATTTACTCTAAGTATCTGTAATGACTCGAGTTGCTTGGCCGCTTATCATCATCATTATTATCATCATTATCATTATTCTTGCCCCCTCCTTCTATACTCCCTCCCCTACCCTTATTTCCCCCTCCTCCATTTTCTCCCCTTTCTCCACTACTCTCCTTCCCACCCCCTCTCCCTCTCCTACCCCCCTCTCTCCCTCCTACCCCCCACTCTCCCCCTCCTACCCCCCCCCCTCTCCCCCTCCTACTACTCTCCCCTTCCTACCTGTTCTCCCCTGAACCGGAAATGTTGCAGACCTCCACCCAAGCAGCTGTTAACGTTGCTTACCATCTCCATCCCCTAAACGTTTACACACACACACACACACGCCTAAGTTAGTTTACCTCTAACTGTAAACAATATATATAACGGTATACTGTTTACATTTATATATTTATCAATTTTTTTTATTTTTTACCGACTCAATTTTAATATATTTTCGTAATTTTTATTTATTTTTATTTCCATGCCCCCTCCTATCCCGTGAAAGGTTCCATATTGCGTTTGTGTTCGTTTGTCATTGTCCGTCTGTCTGTCTGTCTGTCCGTCTTCAAAAGTTTATATATACACTTAACTTCCCTCGCAGTTTACTTGGATTGAATTAAAAACTTGGAAGATAGTTCAGAGGGTCGTGTGTGTGTGTCTGTCTGTTGTTATTATTATTATTGTTATTATTATTATTGTTGTTATTATTATTATTATTATTATTATTATTATTATTATTATTATTATTATTATTACTGTGATAACTAGACAAGTTTGTGTATAATAATATAATACTAATAAAAATAACAACAATAATAATAATAATCACAATAATAACAACAATAATAATAATAGTAATAATAATAATTAACGGTTATTAAAAAAGTTCTGCAGCCTGAAGGCTTAAAATATACATTAGACAAAATTGACACGCCTGAAAAAGTGCCAAATCGACCCCCTCACCTGGGAGACGATCACTCCACATCGTAAAGCTTGGAGGAGCACCACACGAGAAGGTGTCAATAATTTAGAGTTAGCCCGACTGCAAACCGAGGCAGACACTTGCCAACGCCGGAAAGACCCTGCCACCGCCCCTCCCGCACCCGATGTAGGTCTCTTTAGTCACCTCAGAGCTCACCAATGAAGGTGACATCCTTAATAACTCATTGTATCACAGCTGGATGATCGTCATACTTGATTCAGAGGAACAGCAAAGTAGTAGTGGGAGTAGTCTGTCTGTCTGTCTGTCTGTCTGTGTCTGTCTGTCTCATTCAATTTGGTGTTGGTGTGGACTTGTCTTGCTGCAGTAGTATTATAGTGTATGTATGTATGTGTGGGGGATACGTACACGCTGCAGCTGATAAAACAGACAGAAATGTGCAGCTGTTACTACTGTAGGGGGGGGGGTAGTATCCGGTCAGTCAGCATCAACACTGTGGCTCCTTCACCGCCTCCTTCAGTAGTACTCGAGATGGTCCTCCTTAAGAGCCTTCCCCTCTATATACTGTGTCGTCTCCCATGTTGGACTGATTTCATGTCATCCTCTTCTTCCTTCATTCGTTTAATCTTTCATTCTTGTTTCTTTCCTTTTTCTCTTTCTTATTGTCTTTTTTCTTCTTTTTTCTTACTATTCTTTATTTATTTCATTTTGTCTGTCTGTCTTCATCTGTTCCTACCTTCCTTCCTCTCCTTTCCTTCCTTCCTTCATCTCTCCCTTCCTTCCTTCTTTCCTCCCTTCCTTCCTCTCCCTCCCTTCCTTCCTTCCTTCCTTCCTTCCTTCCTTCCTATCTTCCTCCCTCTCTCTTCCTTCCTTCCTTCCTTCCTTCCTTCCTATCTATTAATCATACCCTGTTATTAATCATCATTATTATTATGTTCCTCTCTTCTCTTGTCCTCTTCCCTCTTCCTCTCCTCCCATAATTATTTAACTCTGTCATCTTTACCCTCTCCTCTTCCTCTTCCTCCTCCTCCTCATCATCATCATCCTGTACCTATATTATCTTGAGCACCACACTACACCTGCATCTACACCATCACCCACACCACACCTGCATCCACACCTACACTCACACCTACATCTGCACCCACACATATTCCCACACCTGCACCCACACCACTACCCACCAGCCATCACTCACTGCCACATTCCACACCTCACAGCACTATAGTTACACACACACACACACACACACACCTGTACTTACACCACTTTCACTCTGTACCGCCGTGTGCCAGATGGTTCCTCGCCCACCTGGTCCTCGTGCAGGTGTCTGTCTGTCTGTCTGTCTTGTCTGTCTTGTCTGTCTGTCTGTCTTTTTACTCACCTCTAAGCACTTCAAAATCCCTCGAAATAATCACACACGAATAAAACTTCACACAAACCTAACCTAACCAAACCTCACCTCACCTAACCTAACCTAACCCTGGAGCTACAAGTTCTTTTTTTTTTTTGGCTTATGAGTCTTAATAGTATACTGTACACAAGACTCACTACAGAGTTAACTTTCTAAACTTAAAGAGAAAGGTGTTTGTAGTTTCTCTTCAGGTAAAAGTTAATGACGGCTTGAAATGTAGTCCCCGTGAACCTCTATCTGCAGGGTTGTGTGTGTGTGTGTGTGTGTGTGTGTGTGTGTGTCATGGGATGCCTCAGACAGTTAAGTGTAGTGGGGGGGAGAGTTAGACAGGGCGTGGCGAGGCGAAGTATTGGCACTCACCACCCTTGTGCCACGCCTGAGAGAGAGAGAGAGACATTGAGTATTATTATTGCAGGTTTATGTTATCGTGTTCAGTGTTGTTATCTTATTAGTGTCACTTCACACACCTGTCTGTCTTGTACCTGTTTCCACACCCTAACCCACCTACACACCTGCCTGTCTCTAAGCACACCTGTCTACTCCTTCCACGTACCTGTCTGGTCCTTCAACACCTGCCAGCACTTACCACACACCTGCCAGCACCTTTTACACACACACACACACCTGCCAGCACCTTTCACACACCTGTCTGCTGCTTCCACCCACGAAAGTCACTCTGCCACTCCCAGAACAAGGCAGTTTGGTCCCTGAACACACACACACACACACACACACACTCTCTCTCTCTCTCTCTCTCTCTCTCTCTCTCTCTCTCTCTCTCTCTCAACATCAGACCCTCGAAATTTGTACAGAAATATATAAACATCTTAAAAATATCACAATACACATTACTTGAACATTATAAACACCAACATTAAAACACACATTATTATACACATTAACTCTCATATAAACATGTATATAAATTCTCACAGTTCAATTTATATTACCAGGTATAAAAACATATTAAGGCCTCACGGAAACATTACATCAATATCGTCTAAACATTAAGGAATCGCTGTGAGAAATATTGGAGGGTATATGCAGTAAATATCGCCACAACGGCTTATTACCCTGAGGAATATCGCAACAGGTAGCCTATGAATATCGCTCTGGGCCTAAGAATGATCCCCCCCCTCGTAAATATGACTGAGAGAGAGGGGTGTGGGGGATGAGAGAGAGAGAGAGAGGCGGTATGGAAGAGAGGGTTACAGAGAGAGTGAGAGAGAGAGAGCTAGAGCAAAAAGTATGCCCTATAGATATCGCCAGTGTGTAATCCTCCCTTAGTTGTCTAAATATCGTTAAAATACCCACACTGCCCCATAAATATCGCCTGATGGTGTGTGGGAGTTGGTCTTAAAATATCGCCCAATTGAACGCCCTCTTGTAGTCTTTGTCTGGTGTTAAATAAAGGAGAGATGACCACACACACACACACACACACACTCACTTTACACCCAAAACATGACCCCCTCCAAAATATATATATATATGCCCTATGAAAATCACCAGTGTCGTAACATTAAAAAAAAATCCCCGTTTTCTTTAGATTAGTGCTGGTGATAATTTTTCCCAGGGGTGACTCGTAAATTCTAGACTAATTTTAATAACTGTGGCTTAGTTCGGTCGTACGTAGTCGTTCATCTTAAGTATTTGTTTGTTTGTTTTTTTTTTGCTTGTATCTTTATCAATGTCGTTAGTAGATAATTAGTCTTCTTTTTCCAGCGGTCTTGTTGCTTCATTTTGGAATTTCTTCAGTGTGTTATTGCGTATTATTGTGTGTGTGTGTGTGTGTGTGTGTGTGTGTGTGTGTGTGTGTGTGACAGAAATGGAGTGCCAGAGAGAGTTTCTGCATTACATAATATTCATTCCCGCTGAAATACTGTAACATTCGCCATTGCAATTTTTCTTTTATTATTATTATTATGGTCATCAGTTCAGCATTCACAACTTTTATTTATATACTCGTGCTGGCAGTGAATAATGATTCTAGTGTGTCGAATTTGTGAAGGAGTTGTCTCGCCAGCCCCACTTACCTCACCCCCACCCTTTCTCCTCCCCCTCCCCCACCCTCCCCTCTGCTACAGTCGTCCGTATGGGAACACTTGACACTGGGGTGATAGTGACTCCTGAAAAACTCGTCAGCTGTTTTTTGTTTTTCTTTTAATCTCTTCTAATAATATGCATGAACGTTTTACACACTCACACGTGTACATGTCAACGTACTCTCACACACGTACATGTAGCCATATTCTTATACACGCACATATAAGCATACTATCACATACGCACACCCAGCCATACTCACGCACACCCAGCCATACTCACGCACACGCGCACATAATCTCACACGCACACAGCCATACACACGCATGCGCATTTACGCACGAGACATACACGTAGACACTCGCGCACACAGGCCTCTCTCTCTCTCTCTCTCTCTCACACACACACACACACACACACACACACACACACACACATAGTTACAACATCGTGTATGAGTTATTTAATTAGTAGTTATAAGTAGCCTGGATGCCGTGTCAGACGAAAGTAAAACTCACTCGGGAGAAAATTGCATCCGCCTGTGTTGCTGCCTGTTTCTGCAACACTGTCCCCTCACAACACTCCTTTCAACACACCTACAACTCTACACAACCTTCTCCCTCCCACAAACACCCTATAACATCCCCCTCCCACACCACACCCCCAACACACCACCTCCTCTCTGGCAACTTTTGGAGGGAGGCAACACGATAAATCCCTCGAATAATGGAGTTGCCGGACCTACCATACTAGTAACCAACCCCCAACTACCACGGTCCTGCCCACCCTGGCGCCTCCTCCTTCTGCTGGTGTTGGCTCCTACTCCTGCTGGTGTTGGGTTCTCCTCCTGCTGGTGTTGGGTTCCTCCTCCTGCTGGTGTTGGGTCCTCCTGCTAGTGACGGTTACTGTTCCCAGGTCAGACAGGAACACCGAGGCGGACAGACAGACACAGCCATATGAAGTGTCATTTACCGGATTGAATCGTCAAAACTACTTTCCCTGTTTGAATTTAACGGCCAAAACAGCAGTCCGTTAACGGAATTAAACGTCAAAACTATATACCATTAACGGATTTAACTGTCAAAACTACAGTCCGTTACGAGTTTAAAAGTCAAAACTGTTGACCGTTAACGGATTTAACCGCCAAAACCGCTGTCCATTGTTGGATTTAACGGTCAAAGGCGCGGTCTTTGGATGCATCAGACGTTACCGGCAGAATAATGATAAAATCCACCCTGGTGCCCCGACCTGACGGAACTGTTATAATGTGGGTGGGAAAGGTGGGTGGGTGGGTGGGCAGGAGGGTCAGAAGTGGGTGTAGGAGGGTTCGAAGTAGGTGTAGGAAGGGTAGAAGTGGGTGTAGGAGGGGTAGAAGTGGGTGGATGTGGGTGGAGGCTAGATGAAGGTAGGGTTCGTGAGGTGGGTGGAGTTGGATGGAGGGAAGGTAGTCGGAGTAGAAGTCCAGGAGTAAAGGCGAGTTGATATGGAGGAGTAAATAAATAAACTCTCTCTCTCTCTCTCTCTCTCTCTCTCTCTCTCTCTCTCTCTCTCTCTCTCTCTCTCTCTCTCTCATTGAGTATCCCTTTGTTCCGAGCAATTAAAAGTTTTGATCAACATCGGTAAACTAAGCGCTAAAAAAAATATCCCAGAAGGTCAGGTGTCAGGGTCAGATGTCAGGGGTCAAGGTCAAGGCCAGAAGTAATGGGTCAAAGGTCAGGTGTCAGGGTCAAAGCTCAGTGGAAAATCATGGACACGCTCCCTCCCACAACTGTCATCCGGTCTTTAGCAAAATTTCCCATCGAATAGTGCCAACATTTTACAGCGATTTACCTGCGACCACCTCACTCGCACAGCCACCTCACTTCAGCGACCATCTTACTCCAGCGACCACCTTACTCCAGCGACCATTGTAATATCGTCAAATGTCTCTGTATGGCCGCCCGTTTCACTATTATACAGACTAACGCAGCAGTAACAGGAGGTATTGTAGGTCAGGTGAGGTTGGCAGGCATCGATTTTGGTGAGCTGAGAAGCAGGTTATGTTAGGTTGATACTGGGAGGTGTGGTGTAGGTCAGGTAGGTCAGGTTAGGTTAGGTTAGGTTGATACTGGGAGGTGTGGTGTAGGTCAGGTAGGTCAGGTTAGGAGGTAAGTAGGTTATGTTAGGTTAGGTTGATACTGGGAGGTGTGGTGTAGGTCAGGTTAGGAGGTAAGTAGGTTATGTAGGTATAGATAGGTGGTGGAGGTAGGGAAGTGCAAGTCGGATAGGTAGGTGGATATATAGAGAGGTGGGAGTCAGGTAGAGAGGTTGGAAGAAGTGTAAGTCAGGTAGGTAGGTGGGTGTTAGTGGAGGTAGATAGGTAGACAGTGCGAGTAGTTGGGTGGGTAGATTAGGGAGGTGCCGGTAAGGATGTGGTTCATAATAGTGAGGTGATGGATGTGGGGGTCAGCTCCCATGGTCGCCCTCGCTACCCCCAGGGTCACTCACTCGCCCTCGCCACTCCCAGGGTCTCTCACTCGCCCTCTCCATTCCCAGGGTCACTCACTCGCCCTCTCCACTCCCAGGGTCTCTCACTCGCCCTCTCCATTCTCAGGGTCTCTCACTCGCCTTCTCCATTCTCAGGGTCACTCACTCGCCCTCTCCACCTCCCAGGGTCTCTCACTCGCCCTCTCCACTCCCAGGGTCTCACTCGCCCCTCTCCACTCCCAGGGCCCTCTCCACTCCTCTCACTTCCACTCCCAGGCCACTCGCCCTCTCTCACTCCCAGGGTCACTCTCCACTCCCAGGGCCTCTCCTCCCAGGTCACTCGCCCTCTCCACTCCCAGGGTCTCTCACTCGCCCTGGTCACTCCCACATTAAAATATCACCACATTTCCTGCCGGGATTATCACCCAGTAAGTCGGTGCAAATTACCCCCCAGGGAGGTGCCTCGCCCTGGCTTACTCCCTGGGACGTCGGCTAAAGTTGTTTGTAATGAGTGAGGGAGAGGGGGTGGTGTGTGTGTGTGTGACGTCATGGGGTGCTCACTTCTCGTCTTTATCCCCCCCGGCGTGACAACCATCATCCATTATGTAGACGCGGAAGAACCACATCACGCCACCCACCCCATCTCCTCCTTCTCTCCCTCTCATCCTCACCCTGACTCAATCTCTTTCACCTTACTCATTCTCCTCCTTCACCTCTCCTCTCCCTTCCTCACCCTCTGTACCTCCCAACCCCCACCTTTGCTCTCCTCCCTCCCTCCCTCCCCTCCCCCTGCCCTCCCCCTGCCCCTCCCCCCCCTTTATACGTATCAGTCTTCATAATCCTTCATCATGTTGTTTGTGTGTCGGTCTGTATGTGTCCTTGACCTTTGCCTGGCCCCCAACACCCTGCCCACCCTCAACACCCTGCCTGGCCCTCAACACCCTGCCTGGCCCACCTCAACACCCTGCCTGGCCCACCCTCAACCCCTCAACACCCTGCCTGGCCCACCCTCAACACCCTGCCTGGCCCACCTCAACACCCTGCCTGGCCCCCTCAACACCCTGCCTGGCCCCCTCAACACCTGGCCCACCCCCCTCAACACCCTGCCTGGCCCCCTCAACACCCTCCTGGCCCCCTCAACACCTCCCTGCCTGCCCGGCCCTCAACACTCTGCCTCCCCTCAACACTGCCTGGCCCCTCAACACTCTGCCTGCTCCCCATCAACACCCTGCCAGGCCCCTCAACACCCTGCCTGGCCCCTCAACACCCTGCCTGGCCCACCCTCAACACCCTGCCAGCCCCCTCAACACCCTGCCTGGCCCCCTATCATGATTGAGTATATGGGTATATTTGTGTGTGTGTGTCTGTCTCACCTACACCTGCCCCCCCCCTTGTGCTTCCCTGTGCTGTTGCTGTTGTTATTGTTGTCTTCACTGTTGTTTTCATCGTCTTATTTTGCTTTTTCTGCCTTTTTTTATTTTTGTCGTAATTATATACTCCTCTTTCTCCTACGTCTTCCTCCTCCTCCTCCTCTTCTTCATTCTACCTCTCTTCTTCCTCCTCCTCATTCTCTTAAGTCTCCCTCCCTTTTCTCCCCTTGCTCCTCTTACGTCTTCCTCCTCCTCGTCCTTCCTGCGTATTCTGGGCGCATATTGATTTCTACCTGTGTGTGTGTGCGTGCATGACTCCGCCCGTGTGTGTGTGTGTGCGTGGGTCCGTGTGTGTGTGTGTGTGTGTGGATTACGTTCCGTTATGCAGGTAAGAGTGAAGGGAATTATGGTCCGTCTATCTTGTATATAAACCCTCCCTCCCTCCCTCCCTTCACCTGGATACACACTCCTTCCTCCCTCTTTCCTTCTCTCCTTCCCTCCCGTCCCTCTGTCCTCCCTCCCTCCCTCCCTCCACTTGGATACTTCCTTCCTTTCAGTTGGATATAGACTCCTTCCTTCCACCTGTCTTCTGTCCCGTCTCCAGGTGGTGGCAGGTGCCCAGGTAACCAGTAGTTGAGGTAATGAAGACGAGTGGCGGTGAGGTAATTAGTGGCCTCGCAGGTAATTACGGTGGTGGGTCTGTGAGGTCAGGTCAGGGACCGTAGTTCATTATGGTAATGTGGCTGCCGGGAGATGATATGACCTTGACCTGACCTAACTTAACTTAATTTGACCTAACTCAACCCAATCTGGCCGAACCTGACCTGACCTGACTTAATCTGGCCTAACTTAACCTAACCCAACTGACCTGACCTAACTTAATCTAGCTTAAACCTAACCTAACAACCTTAATGGCATCTTCACCTAACACGTGCCCAGGTAACTCGTCAATTGCCCCCGTTTCTCACCTTACCAAAACTTACCTGATTTACTTTAATTAGAGAACGTGTCACAGGTGAGGAATGAGTGTGTCGTAGGCTTGCTGACGGTGCAGGAGTAGTGGGAGGGTAAACAGACGGGTCTCAGGTTAGGTTAGGTCTTTCAACTGTTAATAAGAGCTGGTTAATTAGTATTCATCATGGGGCGAGTCAGTAGCTGGAATGGGATGTCCTGTGTGTAGACCGTCCAGGTGAGTTTATGTTTTAACCCTTTGAGGACGATGGTTTTAACCCTTTCGTCCTTGATTATAAATGACCTGTGGGTGAACACCTGGAAAGGGAATGTTTTATTTTGTAGTTGAACTGTGGGGTGTGTGTTGGGATAGGTGACCACACACACACACACACACACACACAGGTTCATGCAGAAGCACGTAAGTAATCACACAACCACACCCACGTAAACAACCAGACACGGAAATACCCACAAGTAAACAGTCACATACACGCACACGTAAACACACGCATGTAAACACAGTTATACCCAAAATACACATACACACGCACACACCGCTTCTCCCACTACTACTTTGCTGTTCCTCGGAATCAAGTATGACGATCATCCAGCTGTGATACAATGAGTTATTAAGGATGTCACCTTCATTGGTGAGTTCTGAGGTGACTAAAGAGACCTACATCGGGTGCGGGAGGGGCGGTGGCAGGGTCTTTCCGGCGTTGGCGCTTGTCTGCCTCGGTATGCAGTCGGGCTAACTCTAAAGTATTGACACCTTCTCGTGTGGTGCTCCTCCAAGCGTTACGGTGTGGAGTGATCGTCTCCCAGGTGAGGGAGTCGATTTGGCACTTTTTCAGGTTTGTCTTAAGACTATCCTTATACCTTTTCAGTTGCCCGCCAGCGTTACGTTTACTATTCGTTAGGTGACTGTAAAGTAGCTGCTTTAGCAGTCTACTGTCGTCCATGCGGGTAACATGACCAGTCCAGCGTAGCTGTTCATGGATAATGGTAGCCTCGATGCTCCTACAGTTGGTGTCAGCAAGAATACTGGCATTTGTTCTCTAGTCTTCCCAGCGAACTCGGAGGATGGAACATGACACACACACACACACGGGCCGGTATACAGACGGGTGTAGGAGCATCTGAGACAGACACCTTACACCTGCCTCCACTTTTGTCCTGTTTACCTGAGGGGGAGGGGGGGTGTGGATGACCTTAATGACGGCACAGCCCCTCCCCCCTCCTCGCAGGTGACTCAAGGGGCGGGATATGTGAGTCAATCAGCTGGGAGGAGGTAGATGAGGATAAGTGTGTTGTGAGTCAGAGTGAGTGTGTTGTGAGTCAGAGTGAGTGTGTTAACTGACTCACTCTCCCGTGTCACCCTCGATAGTATATCAAGTCAGGTGTAGTGAAGTTTTTATTTACATGTTAATGAAGGTTTAGTGTTAATTATTGTCAAGGTAGAAAAATATTATGAAATATTATGTCCTTATGGGTAAAATTAGTTTGTTGATTATTGAATGTTCCGAAACGTTTTTAGTATTAGTTCTTATGATCACATGTTATGTATACCTTGACGATGTTGTTATTATTGTTATTATTGTTCTTATTTATGTTTTTATTGTTATTGACATTTTATTAGTATTTTTCATTATTATTATTGTTGTAGTAACATTAGTGGTAGTAGTAGTGGTGGTTGTTGTAGTAGTAGTGGTGGTTGTTGTGGTAGTAGTGGTGGTGGTTGTTGTAGTAGTAGTAGTGGTGGTGGTTGTTGTAGTAGTAGTAGTGGTGGTGGTTGTAGTGGTGGTGGTTGTTGTTGTATTGGTGGTGGTTGTTGTTGTGGTAGTAGTGGTGGTGGTTGTTGTAGCAGTAGTGTTGTGCTATTTCAAGGTTGAGTTAATATGAGCCAGAAGATCTTTACGGGGTCGAAAGAATTTCCCCATAGGTAGTTCCTCGTTTAACCCCTCCTTCCTCCACCTTCTGCCCCCTCCTTCCTCCACCTTCTGCCCCCTCCTTACCCCCTTCTTACCCCCTTCTTCCTGCTTCTCCTCCCCCTCACTCCTTCACTCCCACCCCTTCCTCTTAGCACCCCACAAGACCGTCTATTTTTACAAGAGCTATGAACTGAACTTCCCACACACCAGCCATTATCGTCTCTCCCGTCACACTCCTCACTTGCCTACCTCTCTCTCACCTTCCTACCTCTCTCTCACCTTCCTACCTCACCTTCTTACCTCTCTCTCACCTTCCTATCTCCTTCCCTCACCAAAAACTATTATTTCTATTGAATTTATTTGTCACCAGACCCACCATTACCACAGTGTGAATGGCATTTAAGAAAGCAAAAAAATATGTACCTGATGTAATAATAGAACACTGTGTTGTAGTGTAAGGGTTAAATTGTTCCTCCACTTGACCTCTCTGTCATGCCTTCGTCTGGGGGGGGGCAGGGGGCATCTACTCGGACTTAATGCACCTGTCTTCATTACCCTAGAAAGTCCGATATTTTGGTGTAAGTTGATTGTTTGGGGGGGTTCTTGCAAGCGAATGGACACGGGTTCGATCCCCGGGCAGGGTGAAAATATGGGCAAGTTTCTTTACGTCATTTGCCTGTCTACCCAGCAGTAACTGGGGACCTGGATGTTAATCGATTTCCGGGGTAATGGTTAGCCAGTGCAGTTGGCGAGTTGTCCGGTCTTCTCGGACTATTCCTTGACACTGGGTCATGCAGCTCGTTAACTCAAGGTGTGGTTGTTGTGTTGGCGACAGCTTCTACACCTTAAACAAATGCACGCCTAGGTGGCCGGCCATCCTCGAACACAAAGATCAACCATTATTATTATGTTGCTGTTGTTAGTCTTGTATTCAATTAAGGTGTTTAGTAGTCAGTGTTGAGTCAGTACACACCTCGGGAGACACAACAACACACATACGACCTTTGAATAGTTAAACCTTTCTACCTGTGTTAATAATGGATGGTGTAGGTAGTGGTGAGAATAATGATGATGGCGTAGAATAATGATGGTGGCGTAGAATAATGATGGTGTAGAATAATGATAATGATGATGGTGTAGAATAATGATGATGGCGTAGAATAATGATGATGGCGTAGAATAATGATGATGGTGTAGAATAATGATGGTGGCGTAGAATAATGATGATGGCGTAGAATAATGATAATGATGATGGTGTAGAATAATGATGATGGCGTGATAATGATGATAGAATAATGATGGCGTAGAATAATGATGATGGCGTAGAATAATGATGGCGTAGAATAATGATGATGGCGTAGAATAATGATGATGGCGTAGAATAATGATGGTGGCGTAGAATAATGATGATGGCGTAGAATAATGATGGTGGCGTAGAATAATGATGATGGATGATGGCGTAGAATAATGATGATGATAGCAGTAAGAACACTGGGTAGGTGGGTGGGCGTGGCTGTGTGG
Organism: Homarus americanus; assembly: GCF_018991925.1. Classification (NCBI taxonomy): domain Eukaryota; kingdom Metazoa; phylum Arthropoda; class Malacostraca; order Decapoda; family Nephropidae; genus Homarus; species Homarus americanus. The sequence continues at coordinate 9,379,505 of NW_024733734.1, forward strand.
GTGCGGGGAGAGGCGTGTTTATGTGTCGTCTTCATAATTACACGCTGGAGAATTAAAGTACTTCGTCTTGCGTTAATAGTCTGTTGTTTACCGAGGTTATGAAGTGGTAGTGGTGATAGTAGTGGTGAGGTTTGTGATAGTGTGGTGATGATAATGAAGGGTGGTAATGGTGGTGAAAATAATGTACTGTCACCTCCCCATCCCCCCCCCAAAAAACCTATCTCTACTGGGGTGATCGATAAATTCCACAATGAACACTAAGACTCCTGTTGTCTCGGTAAGGTTGTCAAAATCCTTCGTCCGTTGTGTCATATTTTATCAACATAATTTCGTGAAGATATTTTTTTTAACTACCTAAACAACTCGAGTCTTTTGTTGATTTGTTTACATGAGAGATAGACAAACATTCACACACTTCCAGCTTTGGGTAAACACCGGAGCCTCTATAATACCTGAAGGGGTGACAACCAGGTACACAACTGGTTCTTCAGGTAGTTGTTTGGTTGAGTTGTGTGTCGAGTGTTTTTATTGGTTTGTTTGTTTATTTGTGTGTTTGTTGGTATTTTTGTTGTTAGTGTGTTGTTATTATTATTATTATTATTATTATTATTATTATTATTATTATTATTATTACTATTATTATTATTATTAATATTATTATTATTATTATTATTATTATTATTATTATTATTATTATTATTACTATTATTATTATTATTACTATTATTATTATTATTACTATTATTATTATTATTTACTTAATATTATTATTATTACTTATTATTATTATTATTAATATTATTATTATTATTATTAATATTACTATTATTATTATTATTATTATTATTATTATTATTACTATTATTATTATTATTATTAGCTATTATTATTATTATTACTATTATTATTATTATTACTATTATTATTATTATTATTATTATTATTACTATTATTATTATTACTATTATTATTATTATTACTATTATTATTATTATTACTATTATTATTATTATTACTATTAGTTAGTTTACATTTATTATCATTATTTATTATTACTAGTTATTATTATTACTATTATTATTATTACTATTATTATTATTATTACTATTATTATTATTATTATTATTATTATTATTATTATTATTATTATTACTATTATTATTATTATTACCTCTACACCATCACTATAGTAGACTCATGCTTAAGCTATGGCGAAAATTCTAGGTTAGGTTACACTCGGTTGAACAGTTTCCTGCCCTAAAAGAGATACATTGTTAGTGATGGCGCCGCTAAATTTGTCCACAATTCTTGAAAGCTGATTTTTTTCTTCCCTCGCTATTTCTGGGGGTTGTAGGAGGTACAACTCTAAGCCAAGATTAAGGTAAAGAAGTGAGATTGTTTTGTGATATTTTGGGGGTGAGAAGGGAGAGGGTGGGTGAGGAGGGGGAGGGTGGATGAAGGGGGTGAGGAGGGGGAAGGGGTAAGGAGAGAGAGAGAGAGAGGATGGTGGATGAGGAGGGGAAGGGTGGATGAAGGGGGTGAGGAGGGGGAAGGGGTAAGGAGAGAGAGAGAGAGAGAGAGAGAGAGAGAGAGGATGGTGGATGAGGAGGGAGGAGAAAAGTCAAAGTGGTGGCTACAGGATATGATCAAATTTTCTGCTGATTTTAATTTGACCTAACCTAACCTTACCTTACAAGATAAAACATATATACAGTAGACTTAATCTGTATATAATGTTTATATTACATACGGGTTCTTGTCTCTCTGTATAAGATGGCTACCTCAATCAGCTTCACCCAAAGGAAAATTGTTACGTCTTTTACCTATCAGCCACAGTCTATTGCCTTCAGGGAACGAGAGATTCAGTAAAAACCGGAGCAACAACAACAAATATCTAACAATAACAGCAACAACAACGCCTGACCTGTAAATAAAAAGCTTCATTTGAAAATTCCTCTGCAAATCGAATTTTTTTTTTTTTTTTTCGAGCAGCAGTGCTGAGTCGGCCGGTGAGTAAACATCCTGAGCGCGGAACTGTACACGTGACATCAGCTACCAATCACAGTACGGGCCTGGGCGTCATGTTGCCAAAGGGGGGGTGAGATGAGGTTGGGGTTGGAGGAGAGGTGAGAGAGGAGGTTGAGAGGTGAGGATTGAAGAGAGAAGGAAAAATAGGAGAAGTGAAAGTGTTCTCAAAAGGTAAACAAAGCAATTTCAAAAAACATTCACAGGATCCGATATTTTCATTAATGTGCAAATTTTGCAGAAATAAGAGATGTAAAAGATTTGAACCCCCATTACGAGTGGTGCTTTAACCCACTATTTACACCTGGGGGACTCTCTCTCTCTCTCTCTCTCTCTCTCTCTCTCTCTCTCTCTCTCCATGGTAATTAAATAGCATTCTTGCCCCTCCCACACTCCCAGCGACTCATTGGTGAAACATTTTTAGCGTCTATGGTTAATTTAACTCTGGGATTGTGTAATGAGAATTAGCCAGCGTGATTTACCTTTCGTTATTGTATTGTTTTGTTGTTTAAAGTTTGATTGTGTTTATTTTTTTTCCCTGCCTGATATGTAGTCGTGTTTATCAAGTTCTAGTGATGGTTGTAGTGATTGTGTGTTTGTGTGTACCCCTTCTGCTGTTGTGTGTGTGTGTGTGTGTGTGTGTTCACTCTGGTCAGTGTTTTATCAGCCATTTTGATTCTTTTAATGCCTTTCTGAACCGGACTTTTTTCCCAAATATTTTCTCTTAAAGTTATAAAGTCTTAGATAAACATTTATAAAAGTCTCCCTAAAAGCCATTGTGTTAACTCGTGTTTTCTCTAAGGATTGATAATTAATTTTAACCATTGTATACTAAACCTAACTCATACAGGCTGGATAACTTAACTACTTATGGTTTAATTCTTGATGCCAGGGATGATTTTAGTACTGGTTGGGGTCTTGTTGTTGTTGTGAAGATTGTTGTTGTTGTGGTTGTTGTTGTGTGGTGGTGGTGAAGCATGTGTTGGAGGGGGGGGGTGGTGTCTAGTCTCCCTCACATGTAGATATGTGACCAGTGAGCTTAATCCTTGTTTTGTCCCCCACAGGTAAGGAATTTGGCTACTGCCGCTGCTACGGGAGGACGTCATAGCCAGGTAAAGTAACACAGGTGGGAAGTGGTGGTATTCTATTGCTACTTCTGCTACTACAACTACTACAGAAGAACGTGGTGGTACTCTTCTGTGAGGTTGTAAAGCTGTGTGTTGAGTGAGGAATATATTGGGGCAGGCTAAAAAGGTGACGACGACTGCAGAAGTAATTGGGTTCAGGAGGGTCAGATAAGGTTCGGTTAGGTTGGTAAATATCAATGATGGTGTTTATGTCTCGCGTTGCTGCTGGTGGTGATGTGGGTGTGTAGGGGGGAGTAGGAGAAGGGAGGGGAGGAGAGGGAGGTGTTACAGAAATGAAAGTGGAATGTACGATAGCTTTTGAAAGTTAGGGCTGTGGGGGGGCGTGGTGTTGGCAGGGTCCAGGAGCACTGTACTAAGGGATGGGGTAAGAGAGACTGGACGCGTCAAACACTGGTATTAACTGCTCTACACACCTCTTAACTCACACTCTAATGAGGGGACTCTCTCTCTCTCTCTCTCTCTCTCTCTCTCTCTCTCTCTCTCTCTCTCTCTCTCTCTCTCTCTTTCTCTTTCATAATCTCTCTATCCCTCTTCTTCCTCTTCCTTCCTCACTCACCCTTCTCTTCGTTTTTCCTCCTCTTTCTTCCTCTTCCTTCCTCCTTCACCCTCCTCTATCTCCTCCTCCCTCCTCCTACTTCCTTCCTCCTCATCCTCTTCCTTACTCCTCTTCCTCCTCTTCCATCCATTAATATTTCTTGTAATACCTACTTTATATACCTGCTTTTATTGTACCACCTAAACCTTTTTATCATAAATTATCATGTAGGTAGATAAGAGGTTATTGGCCAACTAGACATGATACTGACAGCTCTGTCCTCTTGTTCCACCTTAAGACAAGTCATGTACTGCTTCCCTCCCTTATCATATTTATGTATATCAACTCCACTGTAAATTATATATATACTTATAATATAAATGTAAAAAAAAAAACAATAATAAAATAAATAAATACATAAGGAAGTGATAACCTTGGTAACATGTTGCTATTACCACCATGCTATTGTTCTATTCCAGATGATACTAAATGTTACATAATACTTCATTGAGATAAATGTATAGTATATATCAGGTGCAGCTCAGGTTCTCAACTGGCTCAGTCATGTTAGTATTGTTGTTATTATCCACTCTGTATCTGTGTTCTTGTGGCTAAATAAACTGTTTCAATATCAATACTCTCTTCCTTCCTCTTCCTCCTCCTTTCTTCCTCTTCCTCCCTCTTCCTTCCTCCTCCCTCTTCAGGTTTAGCCTTGACGTGGACCCAATCCCTCTTAATCCCCCTCACTGGCCTCAGGTGCAACAGTTTCCACCAATCCCTCTCATCTCCCCTCCCTCCCTCACCTCTCCCCTCACCTCACCCCCACCCCCTCTCCCCCCTCCCTCACATCCCCCTCACCCCTTCTCCCCCCTTCTCTTCCAACACTTTCCCCCATTTTCTTGTGACACTTCAAATTCTTCCATTTTCGGCGGATTAGGGAAGTAGGTAATGTGGAGGAGGAGGGAGGGGGAAGAGGAGGAGATGAAGAGAGACAGAGAAGAGGTAATAGTGGTGGTGATGATGGTGGTGTTGATGGTAGTGATGGTGGTAGTGGTGATGATAGTGGTGGTGGTGGTGGTAGTGGTGTTGATGGTGGTGGTAGTGGTGGTATATTAGTGGTGGTGGTGTGATGGTTAGTGGTGTTGATGGTGGTGTGGTGATAGTGGTGGTGATGATGGTGGTGATGGTGGTGGTAGTGATGGTGGTAGTGTGATGATAGTGGTGGTGGTGGTTAGTGGTGTTGATGGTGGTGGTAGTGGTGATGTATGTGGTGGTGGTGGTAGGTGTTGATGTTGTGGTGGTGTTGGTGGTATGGTGGTGGTAGATGAGGGCGGATGTGCCCCTCCTGGTGGGTGCCATCTGAGACGGCCTGTGGTGGGGTGGGCAACAGGAAGGAATCCCTGGCCAGATCCTGTAGGAAGCCGTAGGTGGCATCCTCAAGATCTAAACCCCCCCCCACACACACCCCTAAGGTCACCCCCACATCCTAGGGTCCCCCCACACATACATACATACATACATACATTCGTGCTCACCCATGTATACATATTCATCCCATGTACACTGCCTTTCCTGCCCGGTAATGGAGCCGCCACACACGTACACACACGATACATATTAATATAGTCTGGAACATCACATTTGACGCTTGAATGACACACACACACACACACACACACACACACACACACACACACACACACACACACACACACACACACACACTCACACACACTGACTGGAGGATTTGAAGAACACGTACATACACACAAAAAGACGATGGAGAGAGAGAGAGAGAGAGAGAGAGAGAGAGAGAGAGAGTTAGAGAGTGTTAGAGAGTTTCACACTTTAGGTCTCACATTATTTACATGATTTATGGGGGTCGTTTTGTTTCCATTTGGCCAAGACGTGATGCTCGACACAGCCCGTCACAACACACTATTGTCCGCCTGACGTTGGGGGGAACAGGGAGAAAGGTGAGGGTGAGAAGGTGGGGGCGGGATGGATGGGAGGGTGAGGGATGAGGGGGAGAAAGGTGAGGTGAGAAGGTGGGGGCGGGATGATGGGGTGGGGGTTGGTGAGGGTGATGAGGGGAGAAAGGTGAGGTGAGAAGGTGGGGGCGGGATGATGGAGTGGGGTTGGTGAGGGGGAGGAGGTGGGGGTGGGATGAGGGGGTAGGGTGGGGGTGGAACTGAGAGAGGGGAGTTGGGGGTGAGTGGGGAGTACTGAACTATATAGATATGAAAATTCCGTTATATCGAGGGTCCGTTATGTATGAAAACCCTCCATTTAAGGGATTATGTGCAGAGAAAAGTCCGTTATATGATTATTTTATTTATTCATTTGTTTGTTTAGTTGTTTTATTAATTGCTTCTGTAAGTCAATCTGTAAGTGACTTGTGAGATATAGGGAGTGAGTGCATGACGTCAGGAGGGTGTTGAAGGTGATGTAAGTGTGTGTGTGTGTGTGTGTCTGTCTGTCTGTCTGTCTGTCTGTGTCGATGCTCACTTGTTTTATTTATTTTGTTGTTACGTCCTGGATGTGTTTTGATGACGTATTATTAGCAATCAGAGCTACCACAATTACCTACCACGATCTATCAGCATCCACCACAATTATCTGTCACACCCTACCAGCAACCACCACAACAACTATCTACCACTCCCTAATAGCAACTACAACAACTATTTACTGTACCTCTTCCTACCAGCATTCACAACATACCGTACTCTCTCTCTCTCTCTCTCTCTCTCTCTCTCTCATATATTCGAGGGGCGGAAACATCATGCCTGAAAATGTCACCAAATACCAACGGAAATAACACTGGTGGTAGTAGGTAATAGTGGTGATGGTGGTAGATGGTGGTGGTAGTAGGACTGGTGGTGCAAGGGAGGGATGGTGTCAGTGAGAGACCAAATCAAGGCAGAATGATGGACTGAATCACATTTTGGTCACCCGAATCAATTATGCTGGTGCAGGGCCAATCGTCTCTATGGTAGTGGTAGTAGTTGTGGTAGTAGTAGTGGTGATGATAGTAGTGGTGGTAGTGGTAGTAGTAGTTGTTGTGGTAGTAGTAGTGGTGATGATAGTTGTGGTGGTAGTAGTAGTTGTTGTGGTAGTAATATTTGTGGTGGTAGTGGAGGTATGAGGCAGTGGTTGTTGTAGTAGTAGTGGTGGTAGTTGTGGTAGTGGTGGTAGTTGTGGTAGTAATGGTGGTCGTACTTATATATTCGGTAACTACATAAATGGTTAATCTGCCTTCCATATTCTAAATGCGTTGTCTCCCCTCATCTTCCTCCTCTTATGCCCCTCTCACCCCTCACTCACTACCTCTCCTCTCCCCTCATCTCCCCCTCTTATGCGTCTCTCACCTTCCTCTCACCCCTCACTCACTAACTCTTTTCTCCCTCACGCCTCCTCCCCTCCTCTCTTCCTTCCCTCTCTCTCTCTCCACTCTTTCCTCCTGTCCCCCATCCATCATCCACGTTTCCTTCCCCCTGACCAACTCTTTCCCCTTCCTCCATCCACCCTTTACCAACCCTCCCCCTTTCCCACTCCTTATTACTCTCTCTCTCTCTCTCTCTCTCTCTCTCTCTCTCTCTCTCTCTCTCCCTCTCCTCTCCCTCTCCCTCTCCCTCCCCTCCTTCATTATTCCTTGTTTATCTCTCTGGTTCTCCCATCTCCCCTGTTTATTCATCTTTTGTCTGTCTTTCTCCTCCCCGTCCTGCTGGTGTGTGTGTGTGTGTGTGTGTGTGTGTGTGTGTGTGTATTGATGATGTGTGTGTGTGTGTGTGTGTGTGTGTGTGTGTGTTCCTGGGCGGGGCTCCTATGCCTGTGTCCCTCCCTCCCTCTTATACCATGATGTCTCCTCCCACCTGTCCCATCACCGCCCCTTCTCACTCCATCCGCCCTCTACACTCCTCCATCACGCCCTCCACACTTTTCCATCACGCCCTCCCTCACACCTCTCCATCCTCACTCCATCACGCCCTCCCACCTCCTCCACCCCTGCCCTCCCACCTCCACGCCCTCCCTCCCACGCCCTCCACTCACTCCCACACACGCCCTCCCTCACTCCCACCACGCCCTCACACTCCTCCCACCACCCTCCCCTCCCGCCCTCCTGGGCACCTCAGCACTCCCCCTCAAAGTACACCATCACCCTCCCGCTGGCTCAAAGTGCCCCTGGAGTGTAAGCATCGACCTCCCTCTGCCTCGTCACCCCTCCATCCTCCACCCCTACCTCTCCATCCTCCCTCCCTCCACCCCCATCCCTCCATTCTCCACCCCTTCATCCCTCCACCCCTCCATCCTCCACCCCTCCATCCTCCACCCCACCTCTTCATCTGCTCCCCCTCCATCATTCATCCTCCCACCCCATCCCCTCATTCTCCACCTCCATCCTCCCCTCCATCCCTCGGTTATAACCAATTCCCAGAGAGTCGAAAATAGTGACAATAACAGGAACACGGGGGATTAACACACACACACACACGCACACACACACACACACACACACACACACACACACACACACACACAGACTTGAGAGAGAAAGATGACGAAGGAACAAGTGAAGAGGTAATATGATTTTAAACTTTTTCTCTCCTTACTCTTACATAAGACTTAAGGAAGACTTTTGTGTATTTTAGGTTACGTCTCTGTTTGTGTTAAGACTTTGTTCAGACTTTTGATGTGAAAAGTGTGAACGTTAAGGAGAGTATGATAAACTTTTAGACTTTTGATATGAAAAGTTTTGAAAGATAATTAGATTTTGAGAGATTTTGATCAGACTTTGAAATAAGATGAAGAGAAAGTGGAGTAATTTGAGACACCGGGAGAGAAAGTGAGAGAGAAAGAAAGAAAATAGTGAAAGTGAGAAAGTAAGTCATTGTTAAGGTCTTAGAGAGTTTTGTGATGAAGACTTGTAAGCTTCTGGAGAAAGCTTGAACAAAAGTCGTCAAGCTGAGAGAGATTAGACACAACAAAGAGAGAGAGAGAGAGAGAGAGAGAGAGAGAGAGAGAGAGAGAGGAAATGACTAAAGAGAAACAGGGGGTAAGGATAGCTTTTAAGGTTAGTTTAAGTCCGATCAAATCAAGTTAGCATCAGGGTGTCTAATCTTCACGTGAACATTTATTTTGTTTACAATAAGACATCCAATGATGAAGCACAGGTGTTTGGCTTCTACGGAGATTTAATTTAACGGCCAGGTACAGGTGTGGAGATAAGTGACGACAGGTGAGCGGAGAGGCTGCTGTATACATTATGTTAAATTAAGTTCGGTCTTGTACAGGTGTCAGTGAGGGAAGGATTTACAGGTGGGTGTGTGTGTGGCGACTCCTTCCCTGTTTATGGAGTGAGGAGGAGAGTGTTAGGTTGTTGTATACTGTATGAATGTTGTAGTGTGATGTATTGCTGTTGTAGTAGTGTTGTATAAGTTGTATTGAGAGATCCCCCACCCCCTCCCCTCCCCTGTTTTGTCAGTCAGACGGAGGGAGGGACAGAGGAAGACAGGTAATGTAAGTGCCCCCCACTTAATTAATGTACAGGTATGATGCCATATTAGCGCAGTTCATTACCTACCTGGCGACACCTGTAGGGATTTGAGGCAGGTGTACGGGTTATACGCTGGTGTATAACACACACACACACACACACACACACACACACACACACAACCTGGCTCCATATAGACAAATTTATGATGCTGTTAATATTAGGTGGGGAGGAGAGGTGAGGATTGTGTGGTGCTTAGGCAGAGGCGGTGGTCTATCCTTCTGAGGTGACGAAGGGATAGAGGACACGGAGGCTCGGAGGGGTACTAGGAATAGGATAGGGTGGACAGAGGATAGGGAGGGGGAGAGAGTGAGTGTGGTATGCAGTCTTAGGAAGGTGGGTGGAGGTAAGCTAGAGGCCGGTGCAAGCAGCCCTCAGCATACTGATGAGTTAAGGGATCCTTCTACCCCAGCACAGGGGCGGCGGAGGGAGGGCGGGGCCACATTTTCACCCGGGGGGTTAAGGAGACATTGGGGCCACAGATGGGGTTCTACACGTTAAGGGACCACAGATGGGGGCCCTACACACGTCAGGGGCCAGATGGGGTTCTACACGTCAGGGCCACCCAGCACAGATGAGGTCCTACACACCAGGGCCTAGATGAAGTCCCTATGCGTCCAGGGCCACAGATGAGGGTCCTACACGTCAAGGACACAAATGGTCCTACGTCAGGGGCCACAGATGAGGGTCCTACACACCAGAGACCACAGATGAGGGTCCTACACACGTCAGGGGCCACAGATGAGGGTCCTACACACGTCAGGGGCCACAGATGAGGGTCCTACACACGTCAGGGGCCACAGATGAGGGTTCTACACACACACATAGGAGGGTCGCGGCCCACTGTCCTACACACCAGGGGTCAGATTGGAAACTTGAACAGGATCACCTAGGACTGAGGGAGAGAGAGAGAGAAGGAGGTGAGAGAGAGAGAGCGGCAGGGAGTGGAGGGAGGTTGTGTCAGTCAGTCAGTCAGTCAGTCATGTAAAGAGTCGACTTCAGGACACTTCAGGTATCACAGGAAGATTAAGCACTCACTTATTTCTCCTGATGATTAAAACACCCTAATGCTAACCTAACCCCTCCAGGTGATTCTACTTGTGAATTTCAGCCACAGAGACATTTATTCCCTCTTTCAAGCCGTATCTCTTCCTCATACGTCATTACCAATAAAGCCAGAAACGACCCCTCCCCACCCCAGAAACGACCCCTCCTGCCCCAGAAACGACCCCTCCCCACCCCAGAAACGACCTCCCCGCCCCAGAAACGACCCCTCCTCACCCCAGAAACGACCCCTCCCCGCCCCGTGCCCCAAACACCCACTACATCAAGGCTACAGTGGGTCAAGGTCTGCCAGTCACCGAAAACTTAACCTATGCCTTTTCGAGGGACCCACGACGCACCTGTTGTAGGTAGGTAGGTAGGTAAGGTGTAGGTAGATAGGTAGGTATAGGTCGGTAGGTAAGGGAGGTGTAGGTAGGTGAGGGTCGCGGTGGTGTTAGAGGAGTGAGAATGGTCAGGTAAGAATGTCGGCAGGTGTGTGAGAAGGTGACGAGGTAGATAATTAAGGGAACAGGTGTGCACTGGGTGAGGGGGTGGGGATTAAGGACACAGGTGGCGGGTCAAGGAGGGATTAGGGATTTATTAGAGGGAGGGAAGGAGGAGTGAGGGGGGGGGTGCAGGTAGATTTTCCACTGTGGATTTAAGGTAGCGAGAGTAGGTGTGGTGTTACAGGTGTGTGTGTTAGTGGTTGTTACAGGTATGTTATGATATATTTGTTACAGGTGTGTGCCTCCCCTTCTGTGGATGTTTATCACTGATGGGTTACCTGTGGCGACTCAGGTACACACGCCTTTTGTTTACCTTCTCCTACCACCCCTTCCCCCCCCTACTACCCCCCACCCACCCACTACCATCACCCAGTTCTCCTTCCTTGCCAATATCCCACCCATTTTACCATGACGCCACCCACTTATTACACCGGCCGCCACCCAGCCGCCCATAACTTGACGTAGAGGAGCTGCTGTCTTGCCTCACACGTTACTCCTCTCACACTCATTTCCTTCCGATATTCTTCCTCCTCTTCCTTCTCTTCCTCCTTCCCACCTCCCTCCTCAGATCTCCTCTTCCATCATCCCTCCTCCACATTCCTGGGTGTGACAGCTGATGTCACCTCCCATGACCGACCACCTTCCTCCCATGAGCACCTGTGGAGGAGGGGGGGGAGAAGGAAGAGGGTGGAGAGAAGTGGGAGGGGGGAAGGAAAGAAACAAAGGAGAGGAGGAAGAAGAAGGGAAGGGGGAAGGAAGAGAGAGGAAGGGAGAAGGAAGAAAGACGAGGGAACAGGATATAGTGCCTGACCATAACCTACAGGCTACACGCACCTCCCTACCAAATTTATCTCACGGTAAAACACACACACACGGTAAATATGTAAACGACTGTCACGGTATATATATATATATATATATATATATATATATATATATAGTAGACTGGGGCTCTAAAACACCTTCATATATAGATGACGTTAGGGTGGTAATTACTGGCTGGTATAATTATAGGATATAAGAACACTATAATAAGACGTGATAAAAGTGTTGAGAATTATATGTAGTGTTGCCTGGAGGCGTTGTGGTGTTGCTGGAAGGTGTTGTGGTGTTGTCTGATGGCGTTGTGGTGTTGTCTGATGGTGTTGTGGTGTTGTCTGATGGTGTTGTGGTGTTGTCTGATGGTGTTGTGGTGTTGTCTGATGGTGTTGTGGTGTTGTCTGATGGTGTTGTGGTGTCTGCAGGTGTAATTAAGGCAGGCCCAGGTAATGACGAACGATCCTTACCAATAATTACCATCCTAATTACTTTTATTTACATGTTTGTATCCAGTAATTATAAATATAACCTTTTTTCAATTATCATAACTAGCACACCTGTTGCACCTGTTTATAATTAGTTTTAACAGGTGAGTGGTACTGTTGGTGGTATTATACGGTATTAGTGGTTATAAGGTCAGGTTAGATTAGGGTTATCGTACCCCTGTAACCCCCCCCCCCCACCTGCTGATGACGTGTGTATCCAGGTATTTGATGTAAAATTTGGGTCATTAAGTCATAATTGGATATAATTAAAAAAATCAAGGAGTTAATCACAGGTGTAATTTTGTCATTAAAACATCATCATATTTTTTCAAAGTTTCGAATTAAAAATAAGGTCCTGATTTTTGTGTGTTTTTTGGGGGTTAAGAACATAAGAGCATAAGAATGGAGGAAACTGCAGCAGGCCTATTGGCCCATACTGGGCAGTCCCGTTTACACCCAACCCCTATTGCTCATATAAGCATCCAACCTATGTTTGAAGCTATTCAGTGTATTCGAGTTAATGGTGATATTTGGTAACTTGTTCCACTCATCCGCTACTCTGTTTCCAAACCAGCGTTTACCTATTTCACGCCTAAATCTAAATTTGTCTAATTTAAAACCATTGTTACGAATTCGCTCCTGGTTGGATAGTTTGAGTACCTTTGTACTGTCCCTTTGTTTAGCCCTGCCTTCCACTTATACACCTCTATCAGGTCGCCCCTCGCTCTACGTCTCTCGAGGGAGTGCAAATTAAGATGCTTTAACCTGTCTCTATACTCAAGGTTCCTAATACGGTGACCAGAACTGAACTGCGTAATCCAGGTGTGGTCTCACAAGAGCAAGATACAGTTTTAGGATGACCTCGCTAGTCTTGTAACTAACACTCCTTTGTAATTTATTATTATTAGTTGAAAAAAGAGGTGCAAAAGGTAGGTTATGTTTGGTTAGGTTAGGTTGCATTTGGTCAGGTCAGATGAGGTTAGTTCTATGGTGTTTTGTCATTAGGTGAAATAACTTGGTGTGTAATCTTCAGGTGATCCGATGTAACTTAGGATCCCTTAACCCCCCTTCCCCCGAGGTGACCTGGGGCATGACCTGGGTTCTATGGGTCGGTGAGGTGACCTGGGGTTCCCTGGGTCAAAGTGAGGTCACCTTGACTCACCTGGGGCTGCCGGGGTCACTTAATGAAGTTGTCGTGGTGGACCGTTTGACCTCACGTGACTTGATAACATTTTTATAATTACCTGTCTGACCTCTACCTACCTCCCTTCACTCTCTTTCCCTCACTCCCTCTAACCACCACCACTCCTCTCTCTCTCTCTCTAAACTCATATGAATACCAAGTAGACATTGTAGACATAGGCAATAACACCTGACCATCACCTCTCCCAGATCTATCTATCTATCTATGACTATGTATGTATGTGTGGGCGAACGATATTCACACACACACACACACACACACACACACTCACTGGGATTTAACACCATCATTTACTAGAAGAAAACGCTATATCTATTTTCCCAGTTGAAAGGAAACCAATAACCTTTCGCGCTAAAATATGTCGACCAGGATATTACCCCTGGGACCAGTGATCAACCTCCCTTACCCTCCCTTGACCCTCCCCTTTTGCACAGTCTTTCTCCCTTCCTCCCTTTACTCCATAACCTTCCTCCCTGTCTTTTCCCTTCCACACCTCCTCCCTCCCTCTCCCTCCCTTCTTCTTCCACCTGTCCCTTTACTCCTCCCTCCTCTTCTTTCCTCCACTCTCCTTAACCTCCTCCTTATTTCATCACCCATCCTCTCCTCTCCTCCTTTCCTTCCTTTCTCCCTATTTGGAGGAGAGAAGAGGTAAAAATAAGGTTAGAGGAAGGAGGGTTTTAATGGTTAGGTTAGGTGAGGTTAGGTTAGGCTAGGCCGTGAAGAACAGAGGTGTGTTCTCGGGAACCACACCTGGGGCAGTCCAAGGTCCAGATTGTGAGGGGGTATGGAGGTTGTCAGAGGTTCGTGGAGGTTGTCAGAGGTTCGTGGAGGTTGTCAGAGGTCGTGGAGGCTGTCAGAGGTTCGTGGAGGTTGTTTGTAGATAAGATGGGGGCGTGTGGAGGTTGGTGTTTTTGGAGGTTATTTGTGAAGACTGGGAGGTTGTTTCTGGAGGTTGTAAAGGTTGTTTGTGATGAGGGGGTTACAGGTAGGGAGAGAGAGAGAGAGAAGATTTCTGTCACATCTGGGTGGTGGTAAACACAGAGCAGCCGACGGGGGGACCTTATACAGTGCTGTGAGAAAATGCTTGTATGTTAATGATGGTAACCCACACACACACACACACTGATGGCTGCCTGTGATAACATTCTCCTCCCCCCCTTTCTCCTCACCCCTCCCCAGCTTCCTCCTCTTCCATCACTTCCTCCTTCCCCTCCCACCTTCATATCACCCCTTTCGATCTCCCTTCTCACCCTCCTTCCCCCACTTCCATCCTCACCTTCCACCCCTACTTACCCTCCTCACTCCTCCCTCCACCTAACCTAACCCCACCACCTCGTTAACATAGACTAATGTTGTTTTGGATCGTGTAGGTGTCTGGTGGAGAGAGAGAGAGAGCATGTAGGAATGTATGACGTGCATGAATATTTAATGAGGCGGTAATCACCTGTTGGACTGAGGTGTGTGTGTGACGCTGCTGTGATCACCCGGGCGTACGGTGTGTGTGTAGGTAGAGAGAGAGAGAGAGAAGTTAGTTGATCCTCTCTCCCCTGCTCTTTCCTCTCATTTGTGTTTCTTTTAGCTCTTCCCCTCTGTCCATTTGCTTCTTCCTCCTCCTCAGTTCCTTCTTTTCTTCCTGTCAATTCCTCCTCCTCTAATCTTTCTTCTTTTCTATTCTTTTTTATTCTCATCTTCTCAACTCCTCCTTATTTCTTTCTCAATATCTCAGCTTCTCCCTCTCTCCCTCCTCCCCAGCCCCCCACACCCCTTCTCTCTCAGCACCCCACACCCCTCTCAGCACCCCACACCTCTCCTCAGCACCCCCACACCCCTCTCCTCAGCACCCCACACCCCTCTCAGCACCCCTCTCAGCCCCCACCAGGTTATGATGAGTCTGATAAGGTCACTTCAAAAGATCTCAGCGCCAGAAGAAACGCGTCACAGCAAGGTTTCATTTGCATAAGCATCATTACCTCTCTCTCTTATCCCCCTCCTCCCCCCTCTCCTCCTCCTCCCCACCTTCTCTGTTATGGTTCTCTCCTTCTTTCACTGCAGTTCTTTTTTTCTTCCATCTAACTCTGCCTCCAACTTTCCTCCCACTCATCCCTCACCCTCCCTCACCCTCCTGTCATTTTACATTCTCCCACCTACCTTACCCCACCTTCACTTAGTCTCGTCACCTCCACACTCCTTAGCACCTTCTCTGCTAATTGCCAACTAAAACGAAACCCGTGTCGGCGTTCAGGTTAGGTTAGGTTAGGTTTAGGTCAGGTTAGGTTAGGTTTAGGTCAGGTTAGGTTTAGGTCAGGGTTAGGTTAGGTACAGAGGTGTGGTACTGTGTTGTATGGTCACTGTTTTCCCCCTGACACCACACTGTACTCTCCTGACCTGACCTGACCTGACCTGAGCTTTAGATTTAATAAACTAAACAAGAAGAAAAAGAATAGGAATTACTCATTAGGTGACACACACACACACACACACACACCTGGGAGGGGGGGGGGTTAATTTAACTACCTTCAACGCTTCGGTAATTCCCAGGTGATGGCTTGTGCCGTAATTCAACTCATCAGGAACTAGTTTGCCGTCGTTAACCTGCCGCCTAATTGGTCATTAATCACCTCTGAAGCTTCTATTCAGCTCTTATTAAAAAAATTCGCCAGTCTTGTTTTTTTTTGTTGTTTTTAATCTTTTTTATTTATTTTTCCCAATGGAGCTGTCCATCTTGGCGTGTGAAGCTGTGGCCCTGACGTTATTCTGGGGGAGAGAGAGAGAGAGAGAGAGAGAGAGAGAGAGAGAGAGAGAGAGAGAGAGAGAGGACTACATACATAGTGAGTAGACAACAGGGGTGGGGGATAGGATAGGAAAGGAGAGGGTGGGGGGTGGAAGGGGTAGGAGGTTCACATACCGCCAATTCTTCCCAGTGCCACCAATTGTCTAATGGTTGTGATAACTTGTTCAATCACCGCCAAGCGTCCTCTCTCTCTCTACAGTAACTAGCGCCACTCAAGTAATGATAATAATAAATAATGATGAAATAATAATAATAATATTAAATAATGATGAAATAATAATAATAATAATAATAATATTAATAATAATAATAATAATCTACATACATCTCACAGAGAATAACAGGCAAAAATAAACCCGGGTTGTGTAATGGAGCCGGATAGGTTGTGTTGGTTGTGTGGGAGAGCCGGATAGTGTGTGTTCCGGCTCACCCTGCCAGTAGCTGTATTCGTTATCATAAGTGGTGTTTTTAATTGTCCTGTGTGTGTGTGTGTGTGTGTGTGTGGCAGTCAGTACACAGAGGCTGGGGTGTATTTGTCTGTGTCGAAGGGTGTGGGGAGGTGTTGACGGGACAGTACGCAGATGGAGATGGGTGTATCGTGGTGGTGGGGAGGGGGAAGAAGGAAGGAGGAGGAAGGGGAAAAGAAGAGGAGGAGCAGGTATATGGTACAGACTGAAGGTGTTGAGGCGGCAGTACATATCGAGAGGGAGAAGGGAGGGAGGGGAAGGAAAGGGGGAGAAGAGTGTATTGGTGTGTGTATGGTAAGGGAGGGAGAGGGACGTCGGGTGGTGTGTAAGGGCGCACACCACCCTCTCCCTTCGTCGTTGTGGTTGCCATAAGGTGGACACTCCTACACAGTACCCACAGTATTCTGACCTATGATCCCTTATTCTCCTCCTCTCTCTCCTCCTCCGTTCTGCCGGCCCTCCTGAAGATGTCGGTCTCTGCAGCGTTGTGTCTTGTGGTGGCTGTGGTTTAAGTCCTCAGTGCCCCTGGACTTCAGCCTTCACCCCTACGTCGACTTCTGCGGAGGGAGGTAGGGGACGGGAGGAGGAGAAAGGGGATCGGTTGGTAAGCAGGAGGAGGAGGAAAGACATGTGAGGTAAAATAAGTAGAGATGAGAGGAAGGAAGAAGGGAGGGAGGGGAGGGAAGGAGGGAACGAAGAGAGGGAGGGAGGAGGAACGAAGAGAGGGAGGGGCACAGGAGGTGATGATGGCCACAATAGCAAGGGATTTATGACCGTCTCTTCTCAGGCTGCTGGCCACCACACAGGAGGGGTGAGAGACCAAAACGGGAGTGAGAGACTTTCCTACCTACTTTCCTTCCTACCTACTTACCTACTTTCCTACCTACTTACCTATCTACCTATTGATCGATCTACTTCCCTCAGTCCTTCCCTACCTCTCCCTACCTTACCTACCTTTCTCCCTCCTTCCCTAATTATCTACCTCCTTCCTTCTCTACCTACCTGTCAATCGACCTACCTGTGTTGGTAATGAACTGATTCAGAAAGATTGACCATGATCGAACAGACAGACAGACAGACAGACAGACAGATAAACGGATGACAGATGGTTAGTCCAATCAGATAACTAAACGGGTTAAGGTGGCTGGTGTCGGATGGAGAGAAAAAATATGTTGAGGAATTTTTGCCGATGGGGGAAGTAGGAGGGGGTAGAGAGGGAGGGTGATGAGGATAAGGACGGGAAGGGAGAGAAGGGAGACAGGAAGTGAGAGAGAGAAGAAGAGGAGGTGGTGACAGAGAGGTGAACCATTAAGGGAGGTAAACTTTATCTGTTTTGGGAGATGTTGTTTTGGTCTGACTGTTGGGGGAGTCTGGAGCACTTATGGTGAATACTGATAGTGCCAGGAATGACTAAGAGTGCCTGGAATGCCTAAGGTAAATACTAAGAAGTGCCTGGAATGCCTAAGATAAATACTAAGAGTGCCTGGAATGCCTAAGATAAATACTAAAGAGTGCTGGAATGCCCCTTCCCCAAATAAGATGCCACAGTCACTCATAACTTAAGGGTTGTCAAAGCTTCACAAGAAGGCATTAGGGCGAGAATGTAAGATGGGGAGATAAAATATACAAGAATGTGACCTGGGGAGAGGGAGAGAGGGCGGGAAGAAAGAAGGGAGGAGATGGAGGAGGAGGGTTAGGATAGGGAGGTGAGGTGAGGGTGGGGGGGTAGAAGTGGGTATTGTCGTGAGGAGGATTGTATAGGTGGGTCGGGGGGTGGATGAGGGGTGGGGGCGGAAGTAGTGGAGCGTGGGAGACGGTGGTCGACACTATAAAGCACACAGTGAAAGGGAGGAGGAGTGGGGGAGGAAGAGGAAGAAAGGAGGAAGAGGAGGAGGTTAGATGAATGGAGAGAGAGAGAGAGAGAGAGACTGACTGACTTGTGTGTGTCTCGCGGCAGCTGGTAGAGTGTACAGGTGGTCACAGCACGTGTCTCCTCTACCTCGCCGTACACGTCCACTCTCCCTACACGTGCAACACCTTCCCTCGAGACACGCCACCAGCCCTCCTCCCTCTCTCTCTCTCTCTCTCCTCTCTCTCACACAGTGCCAGCAAAGGGGGTCACTCATGGTGTTGCACTGTGTCGCACCTCCTCAGTGTGTAAGTGGCGAGATGATGCTTGTAATAGTGTAGCCCAGGCAACTCTCTCTTTCTTTCTTTTTTTTCTCTCTTCTTTCTTTCTTTCTTTCTTTCTTTCTTTCTTTCTTTTCCGGATAAAGGTGAGAATCCCTCGAGAGTCAACACCGGGATTGTGAAGAAGAAAATAGTCTCCAGTGGACGGGGCCGCCATGTCACCTCTGGTTCATAGGACGTGATGTGAAGGGTCAGGTTGAGAGTCTTCATGTGTCTCAACCCACAGCTTATTTCACCTGATGATTAGACACCCCAAGACTACCTGGGGGTTAGGTTAGGTAACTGAGGTGTGGAGTAAACATGGTGGTACAGGTTGCTGACTCATCCCCCTCTCTCCTCTCCCTCCCTCCATCCCTCCTCCCCTCCCTCCCTCCCTCTCTCTCCTCCTCTCTCCCTCCCTTCTAGACAAAATCCCATTACCTCTCCCATTGGCTGGCCTCTCAATCCTCCCTCCCCTCTTCCTCTCCCTCCCCCTCCTTCCACCTCTCCCTTGGTGTAATTTTCCATACCATAACCCTCCCATTTTTTGAGAATGAGGGAGGGAGGGTGAGAAATGTCTACCCTCTCCCTTGTTCCTCCCCTTGTCGAGGAGAGAGAGGAGGGAGGATGGAGGGGAGAGAGGAAGGGAAAGAATTAAGAGAGATAGGGTGAGGAAGAGGAGGAGAAAGGGAGAAGAGGGAGTGAGGAGAGAGAGAGAGAGTGTATTTTCCTCTGTCATGTTACTTCTCCTCTCCCTTTCCCACTTCCTTTCTCCTCTCCTCTTTCCCCCTTCCCTCTTCCTTCTCATCACCTCCTTCCCCTCCTCCTTTCTCTCTTCCCTTTCACCCCTTCCTCTTCCACCCCCTCTTTCTTTCCCCTCTCACCTTCTGTCTTCCCCCCCCTCCCCCACCTCCCCCAGCTTCAAGTATCTCCATCTCTCTGTGTTGCAAGGAGACGCCTCAGTCAGAAAGATGACCGTCATTCTCTTTCCTCCGTTTAGGTACACGCAGAATAATGTCTCGTTTTGTAACATGAATAAAATACAAACTTTTTTATGTTTTTTTTTGTGTTTGTTTCGTTGTACTGTTTTTGTTTTCTTGTTTTTGTGTTTTTCTTGTCTGTGTTTTGTTGTTGTGTGTTGCTTTAATAATGTTTCTTGACTCTTAATGAACTTGTTGACTCGAAGGATATTGTGTCGACTCAATACACAGCCCAGCTTATTTCACCTGATGATTAGAAACACCTTATTTGTTACCTGGGTTAGGTTAGGTTGAGTGGTGTGGGCGGTGAGGGTCAGAGTGGAGGAACTACAGGTGTGGATGGGAGTCTTACCTGGCTATAGAGGTGTTAATTGGGTGCCTTTAATGTGGTCTAGGTTTAATATTCTCGTGAATTCTATGTAAGCTAATTAAGATAGGTGATGGCAGGTGTGTGTGTGTGCGTGTGTAGTGATGGTAGGGGTGTGTAGTGATGGTAGGTGTGTGTGTAGTGATGGTAGGTGTGTGTATAGCGGTGGTAGATGTAGGAGGTATGCCGTGTTACAAAGAGTACTCGTATGAGGAAGGTATTTGGGTGACGGGGGGGAGGTCCTTTGTGGGTGTGGTGGAGCTGTAGCGACAAGGAGGCTTATGAGCGCCCTCCCAGAACCACCCGAGATGAGATCCCTTTGATGTCACGGCTTAGTAGTGTGAGGCGAGTCTTGGGTGGTGGTGTGGCAGAGAACCGAGGTGGTGGGTGACTAGGTGGTGGTAAGGCTGGGTGGGTGTTTGGTGGGATGGGTGGGTGTTGGGGGGCAGCTGGGTGGGTGAGGGGGAGGTGGGTGGGTGTGGGGACAACTGGGTGGGCGTAAGAGGACGGCTGGGTGGGTGGGTGTAAGGGGCAGATGGGTGGGGTGTAAGAGGGCAGCTGGGGGCGATATGTACAATGAGACGCTTATGAAGATGCGAATAAAATTAGTTAAAACAGGAAGTGATATGAGACAGACAGACAGACACACACAGACAGACAGACGACAGACACAAACACACACACACACACACACACACACACACACACACACAGATAGACACAACATCATAATAAGACTGCCAAAGACAGTCGACTATGACCAACAGGAAGTGGCTGGTCTGGGGGGCACGGCGTCCCCCAAGTGGGTAGCTTAGAGGGGTGTCTGTTTGGTGGTGGGACAGGCACTGGGCAGAGGTCACATGAGGAGTGTGTGTGTGTGTGTGTGTGTGTGTGTGTGGCAGGAGCTCGGTGTTTAATGAATGGCCCTGACTGCTGTTGACGCCGCTCCTTAATCTAACACTGACAACAACAACAATAACAGTAGTCTCAAGAATATGTTTAAATCTGACGTCATTGTAGTTAAATAATCTCTCTTCTTCTCTCTCAACACCAGATAGAACACAAAGTTAAATTCAAGAATGTTAGCAATAATTCTTCCCCTATGTTTATTTTACCTGGTGTTAAATGCACGTGTCTGTGTAGTGAATGTTAAGTCTCAGTTTTATGTAAATTTAATATGATTTTTTTATCTTAATTCTGTTATATTTTTTGTTATTTTTGTTGTTATTTTTTGTTTTGTGTTGTTATTTTTGTGTTAATATTATTTTAATGTTATATTTTGTACCATGGTATAAGTTGAGTCAATTAAGGACACCCCGTTCCTTCTTCAGGTGCTGGGAATATTCATGATGGGAGCCCCCGCCTTTGAGACCTGAAGGGGGTGAGGGGGGAGGTACACACAGGTATGGGAGTGTGTGTGTGTCGTCTCTCACAGTATTGCTTACCAAATGATTCAGTGTTGTGCTCTATATCTCTCTGCAATTCTCTCCTCTTCTCTCATCTCATCTCTTCTCTCCTCTTTCTCCTCTCTCCTCTCCTCTCTCCTCCACTCCTCTCCATCTCTGTGTTCCTCCCTACTGACTCCACACCCCTCCAGAGAGAGAGAGAGAGAGAGAGAGAGAGAGAGAGAGAGAGAGCATTTATCACAGACTATTGTATTCCTCACAGACTATTGCATTACAGGTATACAATATACATATTTAAAGGTACACATATACAGTATATCTCACACTGTTACGTCACTACGTCATTTAAACTTTTAATTGAAACGTCACATTTTGGCGCGTGGGTCAAACTTGCTGAGGTATTCAAGAAGTTTTAAAAGATCAAGTTGGTGGTGAATACAATTTTAGCTTTTAGTTTGTATGTAAAGTGTTTTTGTAATTACTGGCGTGTGTGTGTGTGTGTGTGTGTGTGTGTGTGTGTGTGTGTGTGTGTGTGTGTGTGTGTGTGTGTGTGTGTGTGTGTGTGTGTGTGTGTGTGTGTGTGTGTGCGCGCGCGCGTGCCGAAGAACGTGGGTAGGTGGAGGCTCTGATATGTGGTAGTTAAGTTAGCTGGTGTGGTACAGTAACTTTCTCCTAATGACAGGTGTGATAGGTTAATTAATGGCAGGTGTGATAGGTTAATTAATGACAGGTGTGATAGGTTTGTTAATGACAGGTGTGATAGGATAATTAATGGCAGGTGTGATAGGTTAATTAATGACAGGTGTGATAGGTTAATTAATGGCAGGTGTGATAGGTTAATTAATGACAGGTGTGATAGGTTTGTTAATGACAGGTGTGATAGGTTAATTAATGACAGGTGTGATAGGTTAATTAATGACAGGTGTGATAGGTTAATTAATGGCAGGTGTGATAGGTTAATTAATGACAGGTGTGATAGGTTTGTTAATGACAGGTGTGATAGGTTAATTAATGACAGGTATGAAAGGTTAATTAATGACAGGTGTGATAGGTTAATTAATGTATTCTGTTGTTGCAGGTAAATGTGGAGTCTCAACGAGGTGCAGGAGGAGAGAGAGTGCTGGTCAGGTGAGGTGGTGGTGTGAGGAACAGGAGTGTGGGGAAGAACACAGGTGAGTGTGGGGGAGAACGAACAGGTGAGTGTGTAGGTGGAGGACGAGAAGGGAGGGGGTGAGGTTTTCCAACTCACTCCTGTAAGACACTGACGATCCTAAAGTGGGTTCTGCTGGTCTGCTCCAAGAACTACCTCCACCCCATCGCCCCCACCCCATCGGCCCCCACCCCATCGCCCCCCACCCCACCCCATCGCCCCCCACCCCACCCCACCCCATCTTATTGTGTACACCCAGCGAGAGAAAGAGGCGGAGGAGGACTGGTTGTTTGAGAGCTTATAGGAAAAAAAATTATAAGGTGTTAGTATCTACTCCCGTGTGTGTTGCCGTCTGTTTGTATGTCTGGGGGGCGGGGGCTGGTGCCTTTACTGTATCACCAATTATGTTAAGACAGTTTAGAATCTTGGGGGAATAAAGGAAAAAAAAGTTTGTTGGTGTAGTGAAGATGATTTGGTTTAAGAGGAAAGGTGAATGATTTTTTGGGTGAATTTACAGAGATCAGAGAGCCACTAACATTTTATCCATTACTATTACCATCACTACCACCATTATCACCACCATCACCAACCACTATCATCACCCATCTATCACCAGTCGACAGAAACAGCCTCAATTATGTTGTTTATATCATACGAAGGAGAGAGGGAGGAGGTGGTGGTGATGATAACCCATGAGAGCAGAAAGAAGCCTTCATAAACAGAATAATAATCATGCATAATACAAGCCTTCTCCCAGGCAGCTCTGATTTACATTAATTAACACATTTAGTGTGTGTGTGTGTGTGTGTGTGTGTGTGTGTGTGTGTGTGTGTCGCTAAATGCGTCATGTACACGATTGAATGTGTTTGGTTGTTTACTCACGTTCTGTACAACTAAATGAGTACCTGTCCGTGACTGAGTTTGCGTAGTTGTCCGTGACTGGTTGCGTAGTTGTCCGTGACCGGGTGCGTGCAGACTGGTCCGTGTCCTTGGCGTGCGTGGGGGACGTCTCTCTTGTGCAGGAAATTTGTGAGGTTGTATCATTGGATAATGGCCGAGGGGGAATTACCATGGTTATATAATGGTCTACTTCCTAGTGGTCGGGCCCTATGTGTCATGTAGGGCTGGAGGAGGAGATGAAGTCCATGGGGGGGCCCCTAGTGTGTCATGTAGGGCTGGGGAGGCTGGGGGCCCTGTGTGTCATGTGGGGCTGGGGAGGGACCATGGGGGCCCCTAGTGTGTTATGTGGGACTGGAGGAGGAGATGAGGTCCATGGGGGGCGCTGGTGTGTCATGTAGGGCTGGGGATGACCATGGGGGCCCCTAGTGTGTCATGTAGGGCTGGAGGGAGAGATGGTCCATGGGGGGCCCCTAGTGTGTGTCATGTGAGGGCCGGGGGATGACCATGGGGGCCCCTAGTGTGTCATGTAGGGCCGGAGAGAGGTAGGGTCCATGGGGGGGCCCTGGTGTGTCATGTGGGCTGGGGATGACCATGGGGGGCCCTAGTGTGTTATGTGGGACTGGAGGGAGGAGATGAGGTCCATGGGGGGCGCTAGTGTGTCATGTAGGACAGGAGGAGGACCTTATGAGGGATCCTGGTAGTGTGGGTACCTAACCTAACCAACACAGAGGCAGTGGGGGGCTGGGCGGGAGAGGTCGTTCACGGGTGCCAGTCATGTTTTCAGTCATAATGCGTAGCTGAGATGCCTGGACAGGCTCCTCCTGCATGCCTCCTCACTCACTCTTGATACGCCTCCTCACGCACTCTTGATACGCCTCCTCACGCACTCTTGATACGCCTCCTCCCACTCTTGATACGCCTCCTCACACTTGATACGCCTCCTCCGCACTCTTGATACGCCTCCTCACGCACTCTTGTTACGCCTCCCTCGCACTCGTGATGCCTCCTCACGCACTCTTGATGCCTCCTCACACCTC
This sequence comes from Homarus americanus, assembly GCF_018991925.1. NCBI lineage: Eukaryota > Metazoa > Arthropoda > Malacostraca > Decapoda > Nephropidae > Homarus > Homarus americanus. The sequence goes on from NW_024733734.1 coordinate 9,404,095, forward strand.
TTGATACGCCTCCTCACACTCTTGTGCCTCTCACACTCTTGATACGCCTCCTCACACTCTTGATACGCCTCCTCACGCACTCTGATGCCTCCTCACGCACTCTGATGCCAACATGAACTTGTGCGTGCTCGTGGTGTACACGCCATTAAAGGGAACACCTGCACTACGCCCATACCTTGAGAGAGTCATTAACGCAGTCACACCTGGCCGCCCGTACACAGGTGTTAACACTGACGTTTATCTGTGCTTTAACGTGTGTGTTCGTGTGTATGTCTGTTCTGTTATTTGTAGGAGGGGGAAGGGAAAGGAGGAGGAAAGGGAAGTGATGAGAAGGGAGAGAGGAGACGGGGAGGTAGAGGTAAGGAGGAGGGAGGTGCTGTATCAGACTTAAGAGGAGGATTGCCTGGAGGGGAAGAGGAAGGGGGGGGGGGGCCAGTGGGTAGGGGGCGTCAAAGGTACTGTAATTGTTTCCCCCAGTTGAGTGGATTCCCTCCTCTCTCTCTCTCTCTCTCTCTCTCTCTCTCTCTCTCTCGTGGGAGGGAGTGTGGAGGTTTAGACCGTGTGATAGGGAGGCCAGTTGACAGGTGGATGGGACTGGTGGAGCGGTGGAGGAAATTAAAGATGTAGAGATTGACAGGTAAAGACAGGCTGCAGGAGGTGATTGACAGGTGAGTAAAGACAGGAGATGGTGGTGGTAGACAGGTGAGGACAGGTTAGGATAGGTGACGTAGTGGAGGAGGAAGAAGACAGACGGCGCATGCGTGACAGAGAGAGTTATCAGGGTGTGGCAACAGTCATCAAGAGATAACAAACCCAGCGGAAAATTAACTATTAAAAGCTCACTGATAACACCGCCACCAGGTAAGTCTGTTTATATTTTTTTACCTGCGCTATCACTGCCATCAACCTGCCTGCCTCCCGCTACGCCTTCTGGGTCCGTCGTTATCAATCACATTTCCCGGTTGGTAGGAGTTAATGCAGTGATAGATTTTGGGTTTGGATTCATTATGTGTTTGAATTCATCTTTAGTTTTAAATTGGATTCGTTGTTTTATTTTATGTGTGTAATTAAGTCATTGAACGGTAAGGTTAAGACTCGGGGTGTGTGTGTGTGTGTGTGTGGTGTGTGTGTGTGTGTGTGTGTGTGTGTGTGTGTGTGTGTGTGTGTGTGTGTGTGTGTGTGTGTGTGTGTGTGTGTGTGTGTGTTTAAGGATTATTTTTCACAGCACAGGTAGGTTGAGCGTGACAGGTAGGACAGGTTAGGTTAGGTTGCCTTCCTTCCTTCCTTCCTTCCTTCCTCCTTCCTTTCCAGTATCACTTCTTTGCTCTCCCTGCCTCCCTATTTCTTTCTTCCCCTCCCTCCCCTCTCCCTCCTTGGTTTGGTGATTGGGTTGGACTGACACACACACACACACAATCTCATTTAGGGTGAGGGTGTGACACTGGCCCTCTTCCCCGGATTTCCCCTCCCCTTCTCCTCACTGTCATCTTCTCTCCTCTTCTTCTTTCACTATCTCCTTCCTTCTCTTATCCTTTCCTCCCTCTACTCTCTCCCCTCTACCTCTCCCCTCTCCTCTTCCTCATCCCCTCTCTTTCCTCTTCTCCTCCCTCCTTCTTTTCCTCTTCTTCCTTCTCTTCCTCCACCACCATCAGGAAGAGGAAGGAAAGAAAGAAGAAAGAATATGAAGAGGGATAAGAGAAGGATTATAAGAGGATAATGAACAGGGGAAGAAGGAGGAACAGGAGAAGGAGAAGAGGAAAAGGAGGAAGAATCAAATATATAGTAACAGGTAAACACGAAAAGAACCTCCCCCTTCCCTTTCCTCCGTGGTCAGGAGAGGCGATTGTCACTTCTCCGGAGGCTAGTGACCCTGGCAGATCGTATCCCCCTGAAGGTGCCACGGTAGGCCCGCTCGTCAACACTTCCGCCTTCTGTAGTAGAGGTTTTGGGTATATAGTAACAGGCGTGTATGTGAAGGTGTGTGTAGTGGTGGTGATATGTGTAGTGGTGGTGATTGTGGTGGTGATAGTGGTGGTGATGTGGTGATAGTGGTGGTGGTCCTTCTCCGCTATAGTTGTCCAGGAGGAATGAGGGTGATGTATGTATGTTCCTGTAGACGACAACACGCCCCTAAGCAGGATAATCACATACACATACCGGCAGGAGGGAGGACACTTATGGCAGGAAGGAGGGAAGGAAGATGGCAGATGGGAGGAAAGATGGCAGAGCAACAGCTGTATCCGGGGAGAGTTTGTTGTTGTGGTCGATCAAAGGAGAAAGAGAGATGACTGAGCCAGGTACAACAAACTCCTCCCAGCTGCAATAACGGAAGGGGAGGGAGGGATGAGAGAGGGAAGGGAGAGAGGGAGGAAGGGATAGAAGGAGGAGAATATAGTCAGTAACAGTGAAAGGATGGGGAGGTAGGTAGCAACTGCAAAAGTAGGTAAAAGCAGATGGGAAGCAGGAAGGAGATGAGTCATTGCCATTGTCTGCTTGTTGTGATGTAGTTGGTGGTATGGTGTGGTAGTAAAACGCTATGTATTGTGTCTAGCGTACTATCACACCACCATCATCACTACACACCACCACTACATCACCACTATCACCACTACACCACCATCACCACTACACCACCATCACCACTACACCACCACCATCACCACTACACACCACCATGCAATTAAAACCTCGGTATTAATGCAGATGATTTAATGCGAGGGGACACACCCAGGTCCCCTCACCCACACGTCCCCCACGTCTCCTCCTCACCCTCCCTCCCTCCCTCTCTCTCCCTCTCTTTCTTCTATCCTCCCTCTTTCCTTCCTTCCTCTTCTTCCTTCCTCCTCTTCCCTCCTCCTCTTCCCTCCTCCTCTTCCCTCCCACATTGCTCCCCTTACACTCCCTATACACCTTACCCTTACACCCCTCTACCTTTACACCTTCTCACCTTACACCTTCTCACCCTTACACCCCCCTCACCCCTCCCCCTCACCCCTCCACCCCCTCACCCCTTACACCCCTGCCCTCTCACCCCTTACACCTTACTCACCCGCCCCTCCACACCACCGACCCTAGATCTTGAATGGGAGGTGGGCTAAAGTGGAGCCAGGGTGGGTGTACAAGGCTGCCCACCACAGATCGATACACAACATCAAACAGTCCGCCATGAGAGAAGTCCTTAAACAGTGACGCTCCCTTCCCTTCCCTTCCTTTCTCTTCCCCCCGTTCCCTTCCCGTTCTGTTGCAACACGAACTTATCTCAGGTGATGGCTCGGTCTGTCTACCCGTTGCCTGCAGTTTTCTCTCTGTCTTCACCTGTCTGCTGATGCTCCTTTGATTACCTGTTGTCTGCTGGTTCTCCTGTCTACCTGTTTATTGTCTGTCTCACCTCCTGAGATCTGGTCATTTATCTAATTTTCTTGGTTATGTCATCATCACGTCTCTCTCTCTGGAGGAAGAATTTATCACGTGTATGTGTATATGTATGTGCGTGTGTGTATGTATGTCTGTGTGTATGTTTATCCCCCCCTGTTGTTATCTCGACCAATAACCAGCAGCTGCATCGGTAGTCAACCCGGCGTCACGACAAACCTATTGAGAGTGAAGCCATCTGGGGAGGAGGAGGGCGGCGGCGATCTGGGAGGGGAGGGGGCGGGATCTGGGGAGGAGGAGGGCGGCGTGGGAGGGGAGGGGGGATCTGGGAGAGGAGGGGGTCTGGGAGGAGGAGGGCGGCGGCGATCTGGGGAGGAGGAGGGCGGCGGCGATCTGGGGAGGAGGAGGAGGGCGGCGGTGATCCGATTTTCAAAGACACTTATGATTTGACCTTATTTACCTATGTGAGATGACCTGAGGATTAATCAATTTACCTGAGTTTTGATTTTGAAATGGTCTCCTAAACTACCTGTTATGTGGGATTGCCTGAGGATTAATTAATTTGCCGTCTCAAAACACATCCTCAAATACTCGAGGTTGAAGGAGGGGAATTTAAACGTAGGAATCATTTATTAGGATTTGTCGGGGTCCTGTGTATCCCCTCTCCCTACCTCTCCCTTCTCCCTCTCTCCTCTCTCCTTCTCTTTCTCTTCCTCCCACCCCTCCCAAAAAAGTCTCTACTCTCATTGCCTGTGGAGGGGTGGGGTGGGGAGGGGTGGGTTGAGTGGGGTGGGTTGAGGGGGGGTTGAGTGGGATGGGTTGAGTGGGGTGAGGGACGTTTCATTGTTTATTGGCCAGTTGACAGTACACCACCTGGGAAATCAACCCTCATGTTCCGAGTCTTGGGCTAGCGCAGTTGTTTGTTTGTTGTGGAGTAAACAATGATGTCTATTTTTGTTTTCCTTTCTCTCTTACTCTCTCTATCTCTGTCTGGTTGTGTTGTTTGGTCTATCTTTACAATTATTTCTTTCAGTTAAATTCCTCTTCTCTCTCTCTCTCTCTCTCTCATGGTAAGGTAGAGTGAGAGGAGGAGGAGGAGTCAGCTTAAAGAGGAGGAGTCGGAGTCAGCTTAAAGAGGAGGAGGAGGAGTCAGCTTAAGGAAGATTTGGAAGCTTTAAGGAGTCAATCTGCAGGAAGACTTGTGGCCAGGTTAAGACTGCACCCACCTTTCTTCACTTTCTATACTGACTAACATTCAAAGTTTCTGTGTGTGTGTGTGTGTGTGTGTGTGTGTGTGTGTGTGTGTGTGTGTGTGTGTGTGTGTGTGTGTGTGTGTGTGTGTGTGTGTGTGTGTGTGTGTGTGTGTGTGTGTGTGTGTGTGTGTGTGTGTGTGTGTGTGTGTGTGTGTGTGTGTGTGTGTGTGACCTGAAGATTTGACACCCCAGCTTATTTCACCTGATGATTAAAAACCTCCTAACGCTACCTGGGGACTGGGAGAGGTTGGTGGTTAGGTTAGGTTAGAGTTACGTTGTGTAGTCATCAGGTGAGGGTGCCTAATCTTCAGGTGATCTGTATTATAAAAAAACGGTAATTTGCCCACGAAAATTTGGTTGTTTACCTGAGACGGCTAAGGTGAATTGACCAATCATTGAACTGGGGGTGGGGGGGTAGGTAAGGTCTGGTAAGGGAGTAGGGAAGTGGGTAAGGGGCCAGGTGAGGGGGCAGACAGGGAGGTGTTGGGGGTAGGAGGGGTGAGGGACAGGGGAGGTGGGGGTAGGAGAGATGTCATGTACTGTGAGTGTTTGGTTTGGATTGGGTTTACCTGAGAGTCGGGTCCTTGTTTACCCTGGAGCTGGTCTCTACCTGTCCCCCCCCTCTCTCCCCCCTTCCTCCTTAGTCTGGCCGTCCTCACCTTGTTTGGTAGGTTAGGTTAGGTCGGGTTAGGTTAGGTTCGCGGGCCCTTGGTGGTGTGTGTGTGTGTGGTCCTTCTCTCTCACCTAACCTAACCCTATATATCGAATACTCTGATTTTCCTCTTTTCCACTTATTACACCCTTCATTTGCCTTGTCCTGGGTGATATTTTCCCCCTTATTTCCCCTCTTTTCCCTCTCTCCTCCTCTTCCCTCTCTCCTTCCCCCTTTCACGGTTTTCATCCTCCTTTCCCCTCCACTCTTCCCCTCATCAACTTTTCCTCTTTTCCCCGGTCGGCTTTCCCTCGGGCCCTCTTATTCTGATCAAATTTCCCCTTTCTATACAGTATACTCCTCTTCATCGTTCTCCCCTCTTCCTCTCCTCTTCCTCCTCTTCTTAGTCTTCTTCCTGTTCCTCGTCCTCTCTTCCTCCTCCTCCTCCCCTTCCAGTTACTCCTGTTCTTTTTATTCATCTTCTCCCTCCTCTCTCTTCCCTGTTCTATCTCCATCTCTTCTCTTTATCCGTCTGTTTACCTGTCTGTCTGGGGGTGGTGGTAGGTGGAATGGTGTGGTGTGGTCGTGTGGGGGGTGGTATAGTGTGGCTGTGTGGGATTATATGGTCGTCAAACCTCTAGAAATATCAGGTTCGATCCCCATACACGTCAGTTCCTTAGATTATAATGCTATTAGTCTGTGTAAATACTGAGTTATTATGTGTTCACCTTTCTTATTGACGCGTCTGATTATATTTTATTTTTTGTTAATGTGATACTGAGCTTTGATGATGGGTGGAAAGGGTGGTGCTGGGTGGAGGTTGGGTGGAGGTTGTTGGCTAGGGATTACAGGGGTGGGGGGGTGGTGCTGGCTAGGGGGTGGTGCTGAGTGGAGGTTGCTGGCTAGGAGGTGGTGCTGGGTGGAGGTTGTTGGCTAGGGGTTGGTGCTGGGTGGAGGGAGTTTAGTAGCTAGAGGGTGCTAGGTTGAGGGTGCTCGAGGCTCTTATTATGTGGAGGGGGACAGCTCTTCGTCAGACAGGTCCTCCCCCTACAGGAGTACTTTTGGCTCCTCCGGCAGTAAGTCCTTACAACTCTAGTTTATTTTCCTCCTTTGAGTTCCACAACATTATCATTATTTTTTAACCACTTGTTTCGTTATCCAGTTTTCTTCTTTCCTGTCTATATTTCCTTTTCTCTTTGTCTTCTTTCTCTGTTTACTTATCCCTCTTCTTCCTGTTTCTCTTCCTGTTTCAATTCGCTTCTTTTTTTTTCGTATCCTCTTCCGCCGTCCTTCCTCCTCCTTTTTTTTTTCTTTGTTATTCCCTCTACATTCTCCATCACCCTTTCCTTACTCCCTCTTCCTCATTCCTTCTTTCTCCTCCCTCTCCCTTCCTCATTCCTCCTTCCCCCATGCATCACCTTCATCGTCACCTCCTCCATCTCCCTCTCCTCTTCCTTCCTTATCTGTTCCTGTCTCCTACGTCTCCTCTTCTCCCCCCTTCCCCTCCTCCTCCAGTTAGTGTACTCCAGACTCGTATGTCACTGATGCCTGGAGCAAGTCGGCTCCATCAAAGTGTCGTAATTCACTCCCTCCCTTCCTTCCTTCCTTCCTTCCTTCCTTCCTTCCTTCCTTCCTTCCTTCCTTCCTTCCGTCTTTCCGTCTTGCAGTCCTCTCCACATCCTCCGCCCTCGTTCCACTTCTTCCATCTCTTGTCGATCTTCACCTTCTCCCCTTTCCCTATCTTCTCTCTCTCTCTCTCTCTCTCTCTCTCTCTCTCTCTCTCTCTCTCTCTCTCTCTCTCTCTTCCTTTACTTTTGTTTATTCCTGGACTTATTTTTGTGTTATTTTAATTCCCCCTTATTGCTTCCTTCCTTATTATTGTTCCACCCTTCTGTCTGTCCCCTTCATACTGCGTTTATCTTCTTTCTTCCTTCCTTTCTTTCTTCATTTCACTTATTATTACTTGTTTACTTCTCTACGTCTCCATCGTTGCATTATTTCCTTCGTATTCTTCCTTCATTTTGCGTCTTCCTCTGTTTCTTCATCATTCTCTTTCCTCCTTTGTTTTTCTTCTCCAGTTCCTTGTTTATTTTTTCCTTTTCTTCTAACTTAGGCTAACGTTCGGGCGTTGTCTACACGATAACTTGACAAAAAAAACACAACCTAACCTAACCAGCTTCTGTTGGTAGATTAATGACAACCAGTTCAATAATTAGTCATTTTTCTCGTTATTCAGCTGAGTTATGGGTCTTTGAGGTTTGTTATAGCGGGGTTGGTTGGGAGGGGGGTGGGGAGGAAGAAGGAGGGGAAGGTAGGAAGGGAAGGGGAGGAGGAGGCAGGAAGGAAGGGAGGAAGGGAGGGGAGAGGTAGGAGGGGAAACACACATTTCTGTTGATATTGTTTCGTCTGTAATGTCTGTGTGTGTGTGTGTGTGTGTGTGTGTGTGTGTGTGTGTGTGTGTGTGTGTGTGTGTGTGTGTGTGTGTGTGTGTCCCTCCCTCCTTCCCTCAGGTATGGCGCCCTTGGTGGCAGGTGTCTGAAGGGTGTAGGGACTCGCCCCCCTACCCTTCATGTTTACACTGTCAGCTGATGCCAACTTGTCCAAACATGTGGCAGGCGTGACTGTCTGACTGGGAAGATGAAGGGGGAGGGTGGGGGGTTAGTAGTAGACTGGACAGGTAATCACTGTAATTAGACTTTGAAAGGTGGTGGACGGGACAGGTAAACACTCTAATTAGGCTTTGAAATTAAAGCTTAAATGTCTCGGTGATAGTAATAAGATTCATATGGTTAGGTTAGGTAAGTGTCGGGTGTTGCTCTTCGTGACTAGAATAATCAGCTGGTGTCGGCAAGGTTCCCACACTCCCCACCACTAGTGAATGTTAGTGGTTTGTTGACGGTGAAGGAGGCGTTGAAATGTCCATCATAACAGAACATCCTGAAGCCCTTATATTCTACTTGTTGTTACCACTACAGGGCCTTGTTCAGGGGGTTTCTGTACAGGGGGAAGGGGGAAGGGGGAAAGCTAAGTATGAACTCACCCCTTTGGATCGTCACGTAGTAGGGGGGGGAGTGTATGCACAGCCTCAACACATCCCAGAAGCACATTGTTGAGTGAGTGATGTTGTCCATGAGTACCAGGACCTACACATACTACCCCGCCCCGCCTCGCCCCGCCCCGCCCCGACCCGGTAAGGTGATCGTCTGGCCGTCAGTCATGGGTAGACGTGTGTGTTTACCTGAAGCAGTACCTGTGGCTTCTGTGGGTATGTTTATTCCTCCTCCTTCTCTTCGTTTTCCTCTTCCTCTTTTTATGCTTCTTTTTCTTCTTGCTCTTCCTCTTTGTCCTCTTCTCCCCTTCCTATTCTTCCACCACCTCTTTCTCCCTCCTCCTCCTATTCCTCTATTTCCTCCACCTCCTCATCTTCCTTCTCCTCCTCCCAACGCTCCCACACCTCACCCACTCCTTTCAGCATCAAAACAATGAGAAGGTTTCACAGCTTCTCAGGTTAAGGTACACTGCCATAAGCTAACAGCCACGAGGGTAATGACTAAAAGCTTCCTCAGGTTAAGAAAGAAAAGCCATTAACACACACATACACTCACATGCGTCTTGTCAAGCAATATATTGAATGACGTGTGGAGTTGACTTGCGTTGCTGTGACCCGTAGACCGTCTGGGGATTCTTAGTGTTCAGTCATATTTAGAGAGAGACCGAGGTACAGAAACCAATTCCGAGTTCTGGGTTCACTCAGTCCAGGGGAGGGAGATGGGAGACGACCTTTAATTCAAGTCTACGGTGTTTGGATTCCTCGTCTCAAATACTCGGTGTTAAGTCCGTCACAGTAACAAGAATCTAGTCATTTAGTTCCTCTTCTCATTCTCTTCCGGTGGGGTTTACTTTTTCTAAGTATTTTTTTATGTATGAGTTTGTTTTTCATTTATTTTCATTATTATTTTGATTGTTTTCCAGTTTCTTGTAGATTTTCTTTATAATTTGTTTATTTTTTCTTCTGCATTATCCTTTATCGTAAGTTCTCATCATTCAATCTATTTTCTCCTCTTTCTTTGCTTCTATCGTCTATTTTCCAGTTATTTTTATTTTATTTTATGTTGTGGAAGCTTTGGTAGGAGGAAGAGGCAGGGGAGGGGGAGAAGGGGGGTTGTAACTCAGCCAATTATGTGGTCTGTTTACCTGGGTCCAGCCAATCACCTCGCCGCGTTGAGCTTCAGTTTCTGTCCCCGGCCGCCAGGTGGTGAACCGGCCTGAAGATACGGAGGATGGATTCATTGTTGACACAGTGGCGGTCTTATTGACGTCATGACTGCTGATGTTGACGTCATGATGGCTTAGTTGACGTATTGTTGTGATGTCATACTAACGTTCTTGTGTTTGCATTCATTGATGAGCGGCGGCAGCATAGTTACTGAATGATAACCCCTTTTTCGCGCGTATTTTTGTCTTGTCCTGTTGATCATTTTACCCTGGCTAGTGTGGTGTTTTATCTTCATCAACGCTGTCTGGTGGTGGAGTCTGAACGTTTGTCGTGGCTAAGCAGTGATGGTGAGGAGGTGGTGTTGCAAGGATGGTGTAGGAGAGGTAGAAGCAGCGTGATGGTGGTGATGGTGTTGTGATGGAGAGAGAGAAACAGCGTGGTGGTAGCGTATTACAAGACAATATAGATGAAACAGAAGAGATGGGCTGAGGGACAGATGTACAGCAACTCTGGAGGACGAAACTGTACACCCACGAACACCATTGATCTCTGTGCCACCTCGCCACAACCCATTGTCTCATAAGAGTGCATTGTCCGTGTGTCCTGGAGTACATTGATCTGTCTGTCGGTGTGATTGATGCCTCGGTATATCCCATGACATGTACACGGTAACGTCTCCTGCCTGGTCGGGGGCTGAGCAGAACGATGTGTTATTTGTTTGGGAATCGACGCGTTGCTTGTGAGTGGATGAGTGAGTGAGTGAGTGAGTGGATGGATGAGTGGGTGGATGGATGAGTGGGTGGGTGGGTGGATGGATGAGTGGGTGGATGGGTGGATGGATGGATTTATCCCTTTTCTGTCTTGCTTTCTCCTTCTCTTCTTCAATTGCCTTTCCTCTTGGTTAACGCTAAGTGAAATTAGGTTAGGTTTGTTTAAGTTATAGGTTAAGTTGTAAGCATAAGTTTGATTAGGTTAGGTCAGGTCAGGTCGGCGAAAACTGGTCTCGCTTTCCCGACAGTATATAGAGGTTAATACGGGGGTGCTTGTACATGGCCTCCTTTAGGACCTTAAGAGTTTATTGAAGGGCGAGTGTCAACCCTTAATCCCTCCCTCCCCCTCCCCCCCTCTCCCTCCCTTACGCCTGGCGTCCCCGTGCTGGTCTCTGGGTCCGTCGGCATTTGTTATGATGTGAGAAAGTTGCTCTGTGTTATTGTTTTCGTAGAGGTTGTTGTGTGGGATGTTATTGGCACTTTGACATACTCTTGGTTCTGTCCAGTACTTGGTTCACCCTGTTTTCCTTTCACTTGTTTTTAATTCCTCTCTCTCTCTCTCTCTCTCTGTTTCTCCTGTTTCTCGCTCCCTCTCCCTCCCATCTGCTCTTCACGACCTCTTTCATTACTTACCAGCTTCATCAATTCTTCTCAACTTCATTGTTTCTCTTCCTCTTCTCGTCATCTTCCAGTTACCGCTCTTTCCTTCGTTATCCTTCTTTCCTTCCCTCCCTTCTTCCTTCCCGCCTTCCCTTCCTACCCTCTCTCCTTCCCGCCCTCTCTCCTACCCGCCCTTCCTCCTACCCGCCCTTCTTCCTTCCCACCCCCTCTCCTTTCCGCCCTTCTTCCTTCCCTCCTCTCCTTCCCGCCGTCCCTTCTCTCTTCTTCACGCTCTTCTTCCTTCCCACACAACTTCTCCTGCTTTCCCTTTCTCACTCTCCCCTCTTTCTATCTCCATTTTATTATCTCCTTTCTCCATCCCCTCTCACCTACACGACAGTCACCAGGAAGCTACAAACTTGACGACTTAGGGGGGCCGGTTGGGTCTGTTTTTGTCGCCATTAACGACGTTCAGTTGGACAAGAGCGGTGAGGTGTAATGAGTAGAGATATGACTGGGAAGTAAATGGTTGTGGTGGGAAGATGGTGTTGCTTTTGTGGGTGGTGGTGGTGATGCTTTTGTGGGTGGTGGTGGTGATGCTTTTGTGGGTGGTGGTGGTGATGCTTTTGTGGGTGTTGATGGTGGAAACTAAAGTGTGTTGTTTACCATGGCACAGATCTTTAGGTCCCCATAGTACCATTTACAGTCGCCTTCTTTACACACACACACACACACACACACACACACTGTCTCTCTCTGTAAAAAAGAATAAATACAAAAAAATATATTAATTTTGAGAATTAAATAGTGTAAGATTTTGTAAAAGTATTTGTGTTGATAATTCTATTGACGTGTGATGTTTCGTGTTGCAGGGAAGCGTCTCAAGATGTGCAGCGGGGAGACCACCTGCTGTACACAGATGATGGAAAGTAAACTGAGTGTGGAGAGTCGACAGGAGTTTGACACCAACCTCAAGAACCTGCTCAATCCTATGGCCATACTCCTGGCTAAGAAGAATGTTAAACTAAATGGTAAGTTGCTGCTCTATACCTAATTCTAACGTTTCTTTTATTACTCAACATTATCCCACTTCTCTGATGCCTAGATAATACTCCTTTATGGATGATACAAGGAATCTGTGAAAGTAAATAATGTAGCATAATTTGAGTTATTAATAAAGTCTTGCCTATCTTTTTGTTTAATCAGTTGTGAGGTACTGTACTTGTTGACGGAGTGCCTGAACTAAGATCTTATAAAGTGTACCATTATCTAGAACTTAGGTTTAGAAAGTAAGTGTGTTGGTTTATGATAGCGATCACTCTAGCGTGTAGCGTGTATATTTACAAGATGGCGGACCGTGCAAATGATTGCGGGAGTTGTGATGGGAATGCAAACTAAGAATTGAAAAATTGAAAGTGGGCCCCAGAGGCATGAGTGCGCATTATGGACAGTGTGGATACAGCACACTTCGGTACACCAGGAGGTAGCATGTCCGGTACTATTCTTGGTCGCATTCACTTCCCCAAGTTGTGAAATTGGGTAATCATTTAAAGCTGGGTGAACTGGGAGTGCCTGGGGATTGAACCACTGACCCCTGGAACAGGAGACAAAAATATAACATGTGGGGGTATCACTTAAAATACTGTATGGTTAAATATAATCAGTTTTGTTTAATATTATTTCCATAGCGTTAAGCTTACCGGGTAATGGTAACTATAATCCATTCGTGTGTGAAGTGTGCAACATTTCTAATTAAAAAAAAAAAAAAAAAAAAAAAAATTGTCACTGTAGATTCTTGATGCTGGAATTAAGGTATGAGTACAGTACATTTCATTTACAGTATCCTCAAGTAAGACCACAACATTTTTGCACTGGTTCATGTAAGTAAGTTTCTTTTTTCTTTAACAGAGGTGTTTGGTAAGCTGCTAAATAACAGCAGGAAAAACTTCGACAATATGTTCAGCAGGACATATGGAATTATTTATCAACAAAATGCTTTTGTTTTCACAAAACTTTATGACGATCTCGAGAAATACTTCAGCTTGGGTGAACTCGACCTTCAAGAAACAATGGATGACTTCTTCGAACGACTTTACCAGCGTATGTTTACTGTCTACAATTCACAATACACCTTTAGTTCAAGGTAAGTTACTAGAGCTTCGTGGTTTAAACTTATTTACAATATTTAGCTACCTGCAGTACCTACAGCTTGGTGCATCAGAGAAATAGTCATGCTTTGATTTCACTACTGTAACTGTACTGTACAGTATTGGTGAAATTGAAAGTTTGTTTAGCTAGAACAATACAGATACTGTACTGTACAAAGTGAACAATATGGACATGGCTGAGTACAGTACAAAGAACCATGGTAGGTAATATGAATGCAGTACAGTACTCTGATGATGTTGAAAAGTTAAAGGCTGTTATATTAATAATAATACAGTATTTCTTTAGTAAAATCATAATACAAATTTACACTTGGTTTATATGTACAGTATACTGTATATATAGACTATACAAGCACTGTAAAGTTGTCATACTGGTTTGCAATTGGATAAACCTGTTTAGAAACTACAGTATGCAGTTAATTACACAGTTCTGCATGAATGCCCTTTATAGACAATGTAGGAACAGTACTGTATACGGTGCAGGTAAACAACAATGGCTGACAAAGCTGTCAGATGCTTATTATTAACATCATTGGTTTACTTAAGTTTATTAACATTTATGGCAATTTTTCAGATATTTACGATGTGTGACCCGTCACATGGAGCAACTTAAACCATTTGGTGATGTTCCAAAGAAGTTGACAACTCAAATCAAACGAAGTTTTGTAGCCCTTCGAACATTTGCTCAGGGGCTTGCAACAGGACGTGATGTAGTGAAAAATGTCCTCAAGGTACAGTACACATTATTAATATTTACTGTTTGAGTTCTTTTAGAAGTACAGTACAGTATAATGTACAAGTATTAATATTTTAAATTTTGCATATTAAAGCAATATAAACCCTGTATTATGAGGTAAAATATGAAGAACTCTCTCTGTTGACTATCAAGTAAGTGTTTACGGCTTCTGCTGATAACACTGAGAAGTATCGGAGATTGTATGAGATGGGAGAAGGTTCCATCCGTATATACAGTACAGTAGTATACAAACAATAATGAAGCAGAACAAACAAAATACAGTCAAATTTCTATTATCTGACATCGTTTACATCTGCTAATGCATATTTTCACTGTTTATTTATGCACATAACTGTACAGTTTTAGGTGTAAGATTTATGATAATGGAGTTAAAGCTAAGCCGGGGGAGACAAGTTATTAAATATGCTCTTAGTATTAAGGTGTGTGATACAGTAGTGGATTATGCCAATGTAATGTTGAATTTAGTGTTCAATATTGTTTATAGTTTGTGAACTGTAAGGCATACAGCTGACAAATTTCTATACTGTATTATAAAATTTTGTGCCTCTTTATAACGCAGGTGAACCCAAGTGTTAGTTGTGTTCACGAGCTGATGAGGATGACTCACTGTGCAACTTGTGAAGGTCACCAGGGGGTGGTTCCTTGCCTGTCATACTGCCAAGATGTTATCAACCTCTGCTTATCTCACCACCAGCACATCATATCACACTGGATTGCTTATGTTGGTATGTATTGACGGCTTATTCATTCTCATCCAGGTATTGTAAAGGTTATTATTTTTGTTAAGTTTACTTTTAATCGTTAATCTTCATTGAAAGATGTTATAAAATTAGTCCGTATCTTTTGATGTACTGTATATTATTCATGGGACGAGCTATTGCCGTACATCACTTGCCTGTTAGTGAATTAAATATATCCAGATGTCATTCAGCATTCAGGCTTTTATATAGTAGAATATTTATTTTAAACAATTATTGCTTATTTTCAGATGCAATGGTTAATGTGGGAGAAAGGTTAGAGAATCCATTTAACATAGAAAATGTCGTTCAGCCAGTCAACTACAAGGTGTCTGATGCTGTTATGAATTTCCAAGAAGCAGGACATGATATTTCTAACAAGGTAAGAGTTATAGTAGTTGGCCACATTAAAGTATTTTATTGGAGTTATATGCTTGTGTGGATCACCTGGTCTTAAGTAAGCCAGACAAAAATAGGTATCGGGTAATACTTAATTTAGCACCTCTCTTTATCACTGTAGGAATTAAGATTATAGATAGTTTTTTATATTTATTTTTAATTTTTATTGTATGTATTAATTGAGGAATTTACTGATTACATATTTTAAGTCTGTAAAGAAGTACTAGTGTAGACATTTGCTTTCTACCTTGAAATATTGAATTTAATCTATATCAGAGGAATTAAGTTTCTGGCTGTGTAGTTTACAATTCAGGTTCAACTTTGTACATTCCCAGGAAACTTTTCTCAATCTACAGACTTCTAAGGTGAACTAACATAACTTGTTTAAAATTGAGTCTTTTATTAAGTGGTGATGATTCTCAAAATTTATTAATTTACAAGATAATCCTTTGATAGGGTGGTGGTGGCTAAAAGTGGGATATTAAATACAGTACTGTATATATAAGTAGGTATAGCTATCACTTTGTCAGTTCATTGGTGTATTGTTCATGTTACTGAATATCTTGGTACTTCTTAGGTGTTTAACGGATGTGGGCCCCCTCGTCTAGGACGTAGCAAGAGACAAGAACCAGTGAAAGGAGAACTTTCTCAAGAATTTTTAGATTTTAGCGCCAACAATCGCCAAGAGAAGAAACGTGATAAGGAGACCGAGAACATTTCTGTCAGCAAGCATGTTCATGAAATCAAATCTAAGGTTAGTGAGGACTATATGGTCATAGTTTGTGCCACATAGCAAGTGAGAGATTACACATGTTTGTACCATGATTAAAAGAAATCTTTTATCTTTATTCCACAAGGTTAGCAACTATTTGGCTTCTTCTCTTATGGCAGCCAAGTACACATCAGCTGAAGCCAAGCTGCATGTACACTAAGTCACACTGGCTGAAGTTTAAAATTTTTATTTTATTTTAAAAACACTTAAGAGATATAGAGTATTTGGGAATACAGAGCATTTGGAGAAGTGTTACTTTACTAATATTGGGGAATATATATATATATATATATATATATATATATATATATATATATATATATATATATATATATATATATATATATATATATATATATATATATATATATATATATATATTTTATATATATATATATATATATATATATATATATATATATATATATATATATATATATATATATATATATATATATATATATATATATATATATAAAGTGTGTATTTCCATTATTGCATAGTGTTACATTAGTGCTTATTATTTTTGTGTGGTGTGTACTTGTAAGCTAGCTTTATTGATTTAGTTATCCTATTTCACCTGTTGCATATGAGGATCAATCCACCCTCTGCCAGATACATGCAGTGTTTAAAACAGCCTCACACATTACATTAACACACTGATATTACTCATGCTCTTCATAGTTACCCAGCTGTGTTGGAGCAGTTTGTTTTATCCAAATACAAAATGCTTTTGCACTGATTGCCTAACTAAACCAGTAACTTGACAGATCAAGAACGCACGTGAGTTCTGGAGTGAGTTACCAACCAAGATGTGCCGAGATGCTGCACGTGATGGTGCTATGAGCTGCTGGACGGGCACCAAGCTGGGCAAGTGCGTATACAATGTTCCCCACATCCTCAGTTCGTCGTTTTGATTTTATGGAGACCAGTCTTTTTCCTTAACATAATTTGGGTTTCCTTTATGGAGATGTAGCAGAATGGTGATAATTCAGACCAGTTGGGGGTGGGGGGCAACCGCTGCAGTTGTCATAAATTCCCGAGTATTGATCCTCGGTATGAAATATATTTTTTTGTATACTGTTTTTGTTGTTATGAATGGTTATGGTGCTGAGACATTTAAAATGTATAATTAAACAACACAAGCAGGAAAGTATAAGTAAAAATGAGAACAGTGTAATAGAGCAATGAACTAAATTTCTTTGGAATGAACCTGTTTTCCCTCTTTACCCCCCCCTCCCCCAAAGGCTGCAAAAAATCCTTAGCAGGTGTGGCTACTCAGAGTTGGACATCAAAGGTGTCTTGGGTTGGCTCAGGTATCACCTGAAGCATTTCTGTGTCAGATGTTATTGGAGTTGATATCCCAAAGGTGGAGAGGGAAATGTCACAGGAGTTCAACCTCACGCTGGTGGACCACTCACTGTCTTGATCCATGCTCTCTTCCAAGCAGGGTTAAGTGACCCACGTGCCTGTATTTAACCCCACAACTAGAGGCACCATTTCCCAGCAATGCTCCTTGTGGTTGCATGACTCCTGCACCAGGTCCCATTGTTTTATTGTCTATCCCACTTCAATGTTTTCATCCATGATAAACTTCACACTGCTTCAAGTGAAGAGTTCAAGCAGTTTTTTGCTTAAATTATGTAGAGATTTATAGTTTTTTAGGGAGGCGAGAGAGATATCAGTGTTTCAAATTAATATATATATATATATATATATATATATATATATATATATATATATATATATATATATATATATATATATATATATATATATATATATATATATATATATATATATATATATATATATATTGTAATTACATGGCTAGGATTTTTGAGTAAGTTGCATAAATGGTACTTCATTCCTGTATTTCTTTTAGGTATGAAGGGAAGAGTGGCCTGAATGTCACTGAGTCACCGCCCAGCTCTGATATGAATGAACAAATTATGCGCCTCAAAGTTATTACCAGCAAACTGCAAGAAGCCTACAAGGGTCGTGATGTCTCATGGATTGATGATGGTAAGTGATTGTTCTTTAAATATTTTGGTAAAATATGTATATTTTAAGCAGTTGCTTTATATTAAAATAATTTAGGACTAAAGTTTTGCTAAATAATACTACTAGTGACCATGAATTAGGTTAAGAACTGTCTTTTAAACAGAGGAAGATGATTAATTTTTGTTTGTCACTGAAGTTCCTTCATATATAAAAGTTTTTTCTTATCTCAAGACTTCTGCTTAGCAATTCAAGATGGCTAGAAAACAGCAAACACATGCAGTCATATGCACATGTTCCATTCATTCATTTTCTAGCTTATGTACTGTAAAATATGTATTCCACTAAGGCTCTCACCTTATACAATAAAGCTGTAAATCTGCTTTATCTATTACTTTACTCAACCCAGCATCATCCACCAGCAGCACTTAAAAATCCTTCACTTCTTTATCTTTTAATGTGTACTGTACGTACTGCTGATCAGAGTGTGATCCTCTCACTATCTAGCACCTCATTCACTACTGTACCACATCTAGAGCAAGTCATTTCTAATGCCTTTAATTTTCTCCTTCCTCTTGCATCCAGGGTACACAGTTCACACTCATATATAACAATGCCAACTCAACAACCCCTGTACTGTATATTCTCCTCAGTTCCTCCCTTGATGTAGTCCTCTATACATTTCTCAATCCTCATAACTTACTTTCTTTCCTTCTCCTGTTACTACTACTATTGTGTTTCCATTTGCCATTTAGGATTCCATTTGCTTACAAATTCACTCCCAGACATTTGAATCACTCTACCACCTCCTATCAGTTCTCATTCAAGTTAACATTGGTATCCCTATCTTTATGTGTCACTTGTCCTTTGTATGTGTAAAACTGGGTGACTAGAAACAAGCAAACAACATTTTCCCATTCTTTGTTCATTGAGCCTTACTGCTGATACATTCATTCATTCTCACTGCTCATTTCTTTTGGACTATGTTCTAATTCCTTTGTACTTCTCCATTCTTTTATCTCCCTTTATTTTAATTGGTACGCATGCATAATTTTTTTCTTTAACCCCTTCACTATGCTGATGCCACTATTAATATAGTATTTGGTTAATGCCAGGCAATTTTATTCAGCAGAGAGGGGACCCCCTTACACAAGTGATTAATTAGCACTGCCAGTCACTTAAACCTATGTTCTATCATATGTTTCTCTGCAAATATAGTGTACCCTCACATTTTGTCTGCACATTTTAGGACAGCACTCTTACAAGGCTTTCAACTCCTAATCTAGTGCCATTTAAGCAAAATCACTGTACCCCATTCATTTTTTTAAATCTATGAACTGCATTTTGCCCACAAGTCTTCAAATTTTATAACCTGTTTTCTCACTTTTTGAGTTCCTGTACTCTACTGTATATTAACACTTACCAATGAATGGTTAAATACACATTGCCAGGTCCTCATAAAAAACAACACACATATATATTCATACATACTACATATACAGGGGGTCCCCGACTTACGAACGTTCGACTTATGAACGCCTGCTGATACGAGCCGAGTTAAACTTGAAATTTACAGTATTTTATTTACTTGACTAATTTTTTTTTTTAGTTTTATTTACTTCATTTTGTCATTCTATTTCTTCTTTTCTCTTAAATTAAATGATTTTAAATGTACAGTATTCAAGGACTTAGGCTATGGTATAGTGGGATTTTAAACATTGTTGTGCAAGTATAGTATGCACATAGCCTGTGTTCTGACTTACGTAAAAATCTGACTTAAGAACGTCCTTGGGAACATTTATGTCCATATACAAATCAAGTATTTATGGTTAGTTGCATTTTTATTTAATACTGTATACAGTTTTTATACAGATGTTTTTTTGTTTTTCTTTTTTGGAATTCAAGTAGTTTTAAAACTTGTTGTCAAAGGACAGAATTTTATTACAAGATTTGCCATGAGCTGTGATGTGGCAGGTTACTGCTCCTCTCCCTGGCTTCCACCGCTGAAATACGGCACAAATACGTGTCCCAGCAAACTTTTTCTGGACAGTGGGACAGGGCATTGAAATATGGGACAATCCCCTATATACGAAACATCTGACAACCCTGCTCTTCTCATCTTGCACTTCATTCCTCTCTCGACAAGATACTCAACAACCCTCTATTTTTGCTCGTGTTATGTCTCCAGTTAGATTACTGTATACTTAAAGTTTCTCTTATTTTAACACCATACAGGTATATTTCCCCTATTGCAATCAGCTTCCAGCACAGTTTTATCAGTCTCTCTATTCAGGCATTCCTTGTACTCCACATTTACCTAAAATCTCCTCCACATTCGCCATCCAATCTTGGTTTAGAAACCTCCTGTCTCTATCGCCTGCATCTATCATTGAAGCTTGCATTTAGTGATTCAGGTATTTCATATTATTGATTTTTACGCATTTCTTTTTTTATACATAATATTTTTGCGAGATGAATATTACTTTACAACCCCTTGCAGAGTCCTGGCTGACTAATGGTGGAAAGCAAGATGAAGAGGCCGTAAGTGATGATGGAGATGTGGTTCAAGAGGGTAGTGGCAGCGGTGATGGTCCAACTCATGTCAATTATCCACCTGATGATGAAGATGCATATGTCAGGGGAAATGCAAAAACAGACTCCAAAAAGCCAGCTGATGATTATGTGTACGATGATGATGAGGATGACTATCAGTTCAATCATCGAGGACGTGAAAATGTAGGATCTGGAAATTCATATAAAGACTATGATTATAGGTTTGAAGGTTCTGGTGGAGATTGGAATGGTATGGATGATGATCTTGAGGGATCTGGTGTTTATGGAAAAACTCATAACCCCAATCTCCATAACCCATCTCCATATGATCCATATGAGCCACCAAGCAAGCCACACCAGCCAACAGATCACAATGCTCCAAAAGACGAGTCGGACCAGCCTCCTTCTGCTGCTGCCAAAGAAACCATGTCCCTCAACCGTGCCATCACCATTTATATGTTGCCAGCTTTCATTATGTTCCTTGGGTCACTAGCCTAAGCCAATGAAAGTGTGAAGCTCAGTCCCTGGGCAATGGGTAAGCTAGTGAAGAATCTGAATCAGGGAGTGTCATTGATTTTAGAGCGGACTACGAGCACCATCAAGGTAATTTGGTGATGGGTGCCAGGGGTCACTGTTCTTGGTGGCTGTGGTGCCATGTTTGACAGTAATGTAGGCAGGTCGGGACAGAGGTCCAGAGTATATGTATCGACGCCTCAGTCTGATTATCAGAGAGGGAAGTCCATATCTCATGTTTAGAAAGACTTTATTATTGCACATTTAAGTGGAGTAACTGTAGCGTCAAGAAAGCAACTCATACATTTTGATATCCATGTCACAAATTTTTTTAGTTATTGAACA
The DNA here is from genome assembly GCF_018991925.1 of Homarus americanus. Classification (NCBI taxonomy): domain Eukaryota; kingdom Metazoa; phylum Arthropoda; class Malacostraca; order Decapoda; family Nephropidae; genus Homarus; species Homarus americanus. The sequence continues at coordinate 9,425,203 of NW_024733734.1, forward strand.
GTTAAGATATTCAGTTTTAAGGTGTATTAGAAGTTGTGGTAATCTGTGAACTGTTTTGAGAAGAAATGTGCACTCGTAAAATGAGTGAAGGAAATGAAATACAGTACAGTATATCAGTTGAAAAATCAAGATGCTCCTGTGAGAGGCATACCACTTTTGTTTTAAAGCAGTGTATTAAGAAGAGTGACAAAGGCAAGCATATAATTGACCAAGTATATTCTATTGGTCAGTACATTATTAAAAGTGGAGAATTATGATAATATTCCTTCCTGTGTTTGTTGTGAAAATCTGAAGTTTGTCTTTAATTTATCTTGGATTATTGGAAAAGTATAAAAGTGGAGTTCTCATTACATGCTGGAAAGAAGTATTATAGTTGGTAAAGCCACCATACAGGCCACAAGGAGGGAATGTCTACATCTTTATTGGTTAAAACTTGTGTCATGAGTCTGGATTTGTGTAGCATTACTCACTCAATTTTATTTATTAATGTACAGTAGTTATATTGAAGCTTGAAAGCTATATCTAATCACTTTTTTCTTTTTGGCTTTACTAATGCTACTATTTTATGGTAGTTTTGGTTAATTGGCTTGCAGCTTTCCTTAAAGGGCACAATCCCATTTCTTTTGTCTCTTTCCCAAAGGAAAAACTATAATTTAAAATTTAACAGTTATTATACGGAGCCTAAAATTCAGCTATTTGCATGCAATCCCCCTTTTGTTGCTGTGATAGGTGAGAATATCAAAAGTTATCCTGGTCTCTTAATCAAAACTAGGCCGTCCAGGCATAAAATCTGTTTGCTATTCCTTTATTTTATAAAGCTCTTTTTCCTTGCAATTTATTCAAAAAGTGTATGAACACCATCTTGGGATGAATGTGTCATGTATCATGCAATAATTTTGCTGTATATGTATCCTTTTACAAGAGTGAAGAAAGTATTGCTAAAATCATCTTGATCATTACATTTGTCATGTGTTATGTTTTGTCCACGTAAATGTGTCTTTCTTTCATCATTGTCATTGTGGGAAAGTGATTGTCTGTGGTATATGGTAATCATTATAATTGCATATAGTCATGTTTTGGATGCATAATGTAGCCCAACAAGTTGACCTCTTACCCTAGGTATTCTGCTACAGGTAGTAGAAGCATACAGCACAGACTGTTATTCTTGATGTTTGGCTGGTGGTGATTGCCTACATCACAGGCTGTTCTCCAGTGTTATACGTCTTGTATCACAAATGAATAGCGCAGGTTGATGCCCTAAATGTTCTCTAACTCTTACCAGAAGCACAGTGACATGTGCTGTTATATTAAGTGTTTTGCAGCTGGTATTGGCAGTAAAAAACAAAAAAAACAAAAACAGGCTGTAGTCTAGTTGACATGCTGCCAATACCGTATGTGTTCAAGGTATGCTGTTATATTCAGCATAATTTGGCAAGGAACAGCAATAAAACTGTGTACAATGTAAGGGAATATAAGAAAGACAGTCAGATATCATTGCCTCAGTGTAAAAGTCTCCCATCACAGTATGGGCTTTTATTTATTTATATATGATTTTATTTTATTTATTTATTTTTTCAGTAAAATCATTACATCTTGATAGTTTCGGTCTAGTTCAGTCTCACTAGATTTTCAATCTTGATGTTATAGACTTCTTTATTATTTGTAAGTGTGCACAGAGGCTGATCTCAAGAGCTTAGATATCTCTACCTCCTTATCATATCCGGATGGCCAAACAAAGTTTTCAATCAGGTTTTTACATACTGAATGCTTACAAGAGGATATTAAACCTTAGTTTCCAGTTTTTAGATTTACATCAAATTCGAATATGCAAAGACTGTGTAGGATAACCTGAGAACTACCATATCTTCATTAAGTCATAGTTAAGTGGTCTGATGGGTATCTTAAAATAGAGCATTAATAATTCATGCATCAAGTGTTCCCATTGCTCACAAGGGTATTAAATTATTAAAAAACAGAACTGGAGCATTCAGTATGGAGGAGCCAGGTACCTGTAACATTCCCATCAAGCAAACTGAAGAAAACGGCAATACAACACAAAGTGACTGAGGACTTGGAAATTTGTCCGTTCTAAAAAAAAAATATATATATATTGTCATGCATTGATGTAAGTTTTCGAATTACTGTATAGATGTTTGGTTTTTACCACTTCATTAATATGAGTTTTTATTGTTTATATGTAATTTTTATTTTAGAGAGAGTTTGTATGGTTATCAACCACTTGTCTGTCATTGAAATGTGTTATAGGGCCCACAAATAATAGGGTTACATTAATTGTTAACATTTTGATGCAGATACAGTACTCTGATTTAATTACATACAGGAATGCATCAGTTTAGTTTCTTAAGAAAATTCAATTATTTAATGCAGAATTCCCATATTTCGAACAATAGCATGATATGACTGAGGTGGTTTCAGCTTCAGGTTAGTATAAGATTTTTTCTTTGCACATGCAGTACCAGTATGTTATTCTGAAACCTCTCCCTTTATTTGTATTGATGTTCCTTTCTGATATTGTTTATTACACTTATTGGTATGAAATATTTGATATGGATATAAATATCATTTGATGAAGATCACATTCTTGATACTGTACTTGAGCAAGAACTTAAGACATTAATATTATAAATGTCACTTGATGGAGGATCCCATACATATACACATATGTACTGTATACATGAACATTATGTATTCATACAATGTACACTAAAAATACAGTATATTTACACATGTACAGTCAGCCAAAGATGCAACGACCACACCCTGGACCTTGTACTCGCAATTTTACCTGGCAATACTTGGTAAAGTAAGGCTGTATGTAATGGTGAGTGTTGGATCTATTTTTGGCTGTATCGCTGTCAGGATGAATATTAAACAATGCAAAGGTAGAATTTTTATACTAATAAACTATTCATTGTTATTTAAGATCATGAGAAGTTTCCAAATGTTCTTATGTTTGCTTAAATACTGAAGAAATTATATTAATGAATTGGCAACTCAACTACAAAGAGGACTGCCACAAGATTCTCAGATAAAATTTGCTTCAGTATTTAAGCAAACAAGAACATTTGGAAACTTCTCATGATCTTAAATAACAATGAATAGTTTATTATTATAAAAATTCTACCTTTGCATTGTTTAATATTTATCCTGACAGCGATACAGCCAAAAATAGATCCAACACTCACCATTACATACAGCCTTACTTTACCAAGTATTGCCAGGTAAAATTGCGAGTACAAGGTCCAGGGTGAGGTCGTTGCATCTTTGGCTGACTGTACATACAGTATATGGACATACATACGTACCTTAACACATACATTCATACATGTACACTTACACACATGTACAATTATAATTATATACACAAACGTACACAAACTCCAAAATGAGCACTACGACTCCTGTTGTTTCGGTAAGGTCAAAATCCTTTGACCAGTGTCATAATATGACCTTTACAATATTGCGTGAGACAATATTATTGTCTCACCAAATTGTAAAGGTACTTCTTGGAGTGTGTGTACACATGAATGCACAAACTTGTACACACACATACATAGATGTACACATGTGTGTATGTAAATATTTACTAATGCCAGGCAAATTTTATTCTTAAGTTATCCTAAATATCTGAAGGTAGATTTATAAAATATAAAAAGTTGGCAAGTAGAATATTACTGATTTGTAACAAAACCATTTGGATCGTAATGGTATACTCGGCTGTAGACAATCCTAATTTATCTTTTTCTAGCACAAATGTATAGTTGTTAATTCAACTAAAAAACCTGTACTTTGCATCAGTTTATTCACATGACTTTTTTACATTTTAAGTTTAACAAATTTATTGACAGCTTGGATTACAGTTTGCCTATTCAGAGTAATTCAGTCAGGTCTTGACACTGAGGGTGGTATCACTTCTCACTGCCATGCAGGACAGAGGTTCATACACAAAGAAATACATCATATTCATTAACAGCTATATGTATATAGGTCAGATTCATGTGGGTAATGTCACTGTTCACTGCCATACAGGACAGAGGTTCGTACACAAAGAAATGCATCATATTCATTGACAGTATATATAGGTCAGATAAATGTGGGTAATGTCACTGTTCACTGCCATGTAGGACAGAGGTTCATACACAAAGAAATACATCATATTCATTAGCAGTATATATAGGTCAGAGTCATGTGGGTGATGTTACTGTTTGCTGCCATGCAAGACAGTGGTTCATATACATTGGACGTCATATTCTAATTAAAAACTAATCAGTGTGGGCTAGCAAATTTGGGATAAACAGCAAGAATGTCCTCAAGCACCCCCGACTCAATGTAGTAATTACAAAGTTCATGATACAATAAACCAGGTGGCCTGATGTCTTTGACAGTGTCACATTCAAGTGTGTGCTTTAAAGGTTTATCACAAAGTTTACATGCTGAGTGTTCCGGTATGGGTGCAGCTTTACTAACTTGCCAGATGTGTCTGTATCCTTGCCTAATTCTGGCCATGACTGCATCACATTGTCTGGTTCTGTCCTTATGCTGGCCATACTGGTACCTCTCGTCACAAAATTTGTCATATTTACTAATGCTACAACTGCCAGGTGTGTCTGCATTTCTCAGTTCTTCTAGATGAGAGTTCATGATTCTGACTTGAATGTTTTTAAGTACAGCATTGGATAGGCCAAGGTCATGGTCAACATTTTCTTTCTTACATGCCTCATTGGCTAGCCTATCAGCATGGTCATGATACCTAATTCCAACATGGGACAGAATCCACACAAATTCGATACGAGAGTTGTTCTCATTGGTAGTTATCACATTTCTTTTCATATCACATACAACTTTAGACATAGAACCTGACGGGCTGTTCATTGATTTCAAAGCACTTGGAGAGTCACAGACTATCATCCCACCTCCATTTTCTTTGAGGTAGTCTGCAGCTAAGTAGATTCCAGTTAGTTCAGTTTGTGTTGTGCTGGCACAGTTGTTCAGCCTTTGCTTGTTTGACACTATCATCTCTTTTTCTTTATATATTACAATTGCACAGCCTGTTCTACCTGTGTTTGTCTGCACAGAACCATCAGTAAAAGTATAACATTCACTTGATTTAATACTCTATGTGTCTGTTAATAGTTTCTAGTGTGACACATCTCATCACATCGGTGCTTAACATTTGCTTACTACCAACAGGAGTGTAATTAATAGGAACCGATATGTCCAGCCAAGGAGGAATGGCATTAATGGGTTCGTCTGGGGTGATTGGGACATTCAGTTTCAAGAGATCTGCAACACTTTTACGAAGCCATGCCCCAAAGAGAGTCTTTTGTGGAAGGTTAGCAAGATTGTCAGGATTACTTAGATAGAACATCATCTTAGTTTGAGCTGTAGTTTGGGGACCATTGTTCTTCAAAACTTTGACACAAAACATGGTATTAAGTAGAGCTATCCTCTCAGATAGGGAGGGCAGTCCGAGCTCTTTCCTCATGTTTACAATTCTGGTTGATTTTGGGCAACCTAGAATGATGCGCATGGCTACATTTTGCACTACCTCAAGGCTGTTGAGTTGTTTAGGCAGAATAGTCACAAGATGGAGAGCATGATAGTCAACTACAGAACGAATGAAGTGAAGATAGAAAGTATGAGCATAGGTGATAATTCCATAGCCCTTGCCAACAAAGGTTCTGAGGAGTTTAATGCGCTGCATTAGTTTGGCACGAAGGTTGCCGACAAAGTTTCTATCATTCACACAAATTCCAAGGTATTTATAGGAGCTACATAGTTCCAAGGGCATGCTGTTAATGTTAAAGTCAAGAGGCAGAGGGTGAGCAGGACGAGGATTGAGGATCCACCCTCGTCTTGTCAAGATATTATGAGACCACATTCCACAGTCCTCCGAACAAATACATCCAGCAAGGCTTGGAGCCTGAGCTTGGTCTGTGCCATAATGCCAATATCATCAGCATAGCATATTACAGCCTTGTTTGGCTGAACTGGAATGTCAGCAATAAGCTTGTGCATCAGTATATTAAAGAGCATAGGACTTAACACTCCTCCCTGAGGCGTGCCGAGCTCAAATGATCTTATTCTGGCACTATTAACTCCCCTAAACAGAACACTGGCTTACTTGTTGGACAGTTAACCCTTTATCCATGTCAGGAGGTTACCTTGGATGCCAAAATCAGCTAGTTGCCCAAGTATAATGTCTATTAGCTACATCAAAGGTTGATTTGAGGTCTATGAAGGCCATTTGTGTCTTATATTTTGAATGAACAAGATATTCTGCAAAGCATGTCCGTGTGCTATGCCTGGGCATGAACCCATACAGATTAGGGGCCAGTTTGTCTTTGACTTGAAACATGAGATGGTTGAGAACAATTCTTTCAAGGATTTTACACATGCAGGATGTGAGTGAAATTGGCCTGAAGTTTGGAGAGTTAGCTTTAGGGATTGGTACTATGTTTCCATGAGTCCATGTCTTAGGCAGATTACCCTGTGTGAGGCTCATTTGATACAGGTCAAGCATGGATGGCTAGGAATCTCATTTAACAATCTCAGGGTGTTTTAGGTTATGTCATCCTCACCAGGGGAGGATGATTCAACTTTTATTCGTGCTGTTGTTAGTTCGTGGTGCGTTACAGGAAACTGGTAAGTAAGGTATGTTGAACAGGCTATTCCAGTATTGAAACCCCCAATTAATGTATGTGGTTTTAAGATATTGCTGTATGTCAGGAGGCAGTGAAGTGATTTGTGACACACTAGACCATTGGTCTAATAGCATGTCAGCATATTCTGCAGGGCTGTGATGAAGTTGGACTGGGGTGGGTGATTTGGTTATGGCTCTAATCTTGTTCCACACTTCTGCTAGAGTGGTTGTTCTATTAATCCCCTGTAAGAATTGTTCCCAATAGGTGTTTTTCACCTGACGAAATTCTCTGTTAGCTTTGAGGAATGCCAGGAGGTTATTACTAGTTTTATTTTGCTTATAAGTGTTGGCAAGCTGTTTACCTTCTCTCCTTCTTTGGTGAAGATGGGGTCATGTGTCCACAGAGGTGGTTTAGTGCTGCCCTCCTTCCTCCTTGACTCAACCCAGGTGGTATAATATGTGGTAATGACATTTACAAGATCACAGCAAAATTCATCCACTGACCCAGGTGTATATCCAGCATACCATCTGTGGATGTAGTAGGCCTTGAAGTGCAGTTTAAGATTATCTGGGATGTAAGCAAGTATTGCATAATGATCACTGACTAGGTGGTCTGAGATGACCTTAGCCTTGACATTACTGTCTACTAGGTTATACCCAATCACATAATGAAGACTGCCCCACATCAGATGTGTCATTTTGTCTGTGTTGTATACAGTGATATTATGATTATTGATGTAATTCACGAACACCCTCCCATTAGAGTTACACTGGACATCACCAAGGACAGTGTGACGAATGTTAAAGTCACCCATACACAGCATAGTTACCTGATGGTCTTGGTAACACGTCTGCTTGCAACTCATTACACCGAACATAGATGTTATACAGCGAAAATTGACTGTTTGCTGTTTTTACTGTAAATTGTTGATCGTGATTACTTTCATCATTGTGAGTTTTGATCCATATACAGACCAGACCATTCTTTACATAAGTGAGCGGGCCACTTCCTGCTTCACTATTGTATGCTGTAAACTCAGCTATCCTAGGTGCAACTTTTTTCTGGGTGCTGGATGTGTAAGGCTCTTGTAAACCAATTACATCAATGTTAAAAATTTTAACAAACCATTATAGGTCATTAATTCTGCGGTTAACACTCCGGATGTTCCATTAAATGAACCTAAGCATTCGTGTTACTCGTTCCACCTTGAACTTGGTAGAGAGAGTTGCGCGTTTGCTTCATAGATCAACCTGACCAATAAGTTAACCGTTTAAAATTCATCATCCCTGCAGTTCTTGATAATGCGCCTCATGGCCCTTATTCCAGTAGGATTTCTATACACAGGTTCCTTCATTAGTCCCGCGAGTTCCTCATCCGTAAATATTGGAAGAATTACAGGGTCATGGACAGTTTTCAGACCTGGTGTTATTAAAGAGACCACGCTGGCAGTCTGGGGCTCATTCTTCCCATTCATGCTTCCATCACTATCAGTCTCGCTCTGGCTACTCACCCTCAAGTTCGCATCATTATGAGAGGAGGCATCAGCTCCTTCAGAAGCTCCACTGACATTGTTCAGTGGTACACTTACTTGGCAGGCTTTAACCTGACCTGCATTGGCTATCGAAAGAGAGTCACTGTGCCTGTTGACTTCAGGTGGTGGAGGTGATCCTGCTGCATTGGCATCACTAAGTGGGACTGCTATTGTGGGTGAAGGTGGCCTCCCAGGACAACTGGGGTGCCAGGCCATCACACCCTCCTCCCTGCACCTGGGACACTGCCTCCTGGGTGGGGAGGTGTAGCTGTTGATTTCAGGCGATGGAGGTAACCCGGCAGTGTTGCCGTTGGCGTCACTGAGTGTTTCCGCTATTGTGGGTGGAGGCAGCAACCTGGGTGCCAAGCCGTTACACCCTCCTTCCTGCACTTGGGACACTACCTCCCAGGTGGGGGGGGAGGGGGGTGGCTTGCTCTTTCTCCTCCCGAGAGGCTGCTTCTGGTGGGGCAGCTCCTTGTGCTATGCATTCCTGCGCAGATGCCACAGGTGGCTGCCTTGTGACAGTATTTCGCCTCATGATTGACCCCGAAGCAGTTGTAGCACACCACAGGGGGAAGAGTCCACTGACTGATGTTACTAGGGGTACCATACATGCCAAAGAAGCAGTATTCCTCAGGAGGTTGTTCCTTCCTTTTCCAAACAAAGATGGTGCTACTAAGTGGTGCACCATCCTTATAAAGTCTTCTTGCTCTGTGGATGCCCAGAAGTGACAGAGCCCAATAGCCTTGGGGAAGTGGGTGACAAAGTATGCCTTCATTTTTTTTGGGTTGGACTGGTTCATCTCGCTTAATGAGATGTAGTGAGCCGACCTTTCCATCAATGAAGTGTTTGATAGCATCCGTCTCCTCTCGGCCTACATAGACGAAATGAGGGGTGCTACCTGGCATGACAACATTCAGCGTAGGCGTGCAATATTCCTCATTCAGGGCGCTCAACCACTTCATCTTCATCAAATTGGTTGTGTTCTCGGGGAAGGCAAGGCACATGTAGTTACCCCTGGGAGGGATGCACCTATTGGCTCTACTCTGCTTCCTTCCTTGGGTCCTCATTTTGCATTTCTGCTGACGAGTCTTAAACTTCTGAAAGCCAGCTTCAGTGTCACCACGACTGTCCTCATCTTCATTTCCATTGTCAGGAACATCAGCAGAGCGCCGCCTCCTGCCATGGTTATATTTAAATGGAATCTAGGTCTTATACACTTGGGCAGAGAGGTGATATGTAGGCCAGCGGTATCCTTGAGTAACACTGATAGGAGTTACGCTCAATATTCACCAACTCCCTTGTTAATTTCCTGTTCCCACCAGCCCAGTATAACCACGGTAGTCACGTGAGACACCACATAAAGTCATTAACATGTGGTAATCGCCACCGGCAGTGGAGGGGGGTGGCTGGGAGCCACAGAGCTGGGGCCCAGGAGTAGTCTTCACGGGTACCAGGGGACTGTGGATGCCAGAAGCTTTACACATGGTCATAACTCACTGACACTGATGTGAAGTCACTAAGTCTAACACTGTTTCACAATGTGCGAAATACTGTATAAGTTAGTTTGGTTATCCTTAGGTGTGTGGCACACAGTTGGTGAACGATGGCTGGGAGGCGCAACCCTCTTATGATGCGAGGTAAGTTGACCTTTATAGTCCCATACGTAAGACGTAGGCAGCAGGCAGAATGCTGGCCTTGCACCTCAGTGTCTGACCTCAACCTTAATGGCTGGGACTGAGTGTGACTGTATCACGTCATTCATATTTTCCTCTATACAGTTTGGTTATGGTACATAATTATACAATCTACGTTTATAGGGCCGAGGTAACGAGATAACTAAGGCACACACGATAACTTCTCTCACCTGTACTAAGCTTCACACAGCCCTGAAGCCCAGTCAGGTCAGAGGACGACGAGCGGGTGTGACGTCCCCCTACGGTGCCCATAGATGAACGGACTTTTTACATAAAAATTTAGATTTCTTATGTTTTTGTAAAATGAACTGGTCATTAGTAAGTAAATAATGTACTAATCGGACACTGAAAACACCTCAGTCAGTTGCTGACTCACCGGGAGAAGACTGAATTTAATTACTTCGTCAGCATTTGTCATGGTATGTGCATTTATAGTCGCCTGTATCACCCATCTGGCACTGTACGAAATTCCACTCTGTAGGGAGGATGTCTGTACAGAGATATTTTGTTATTTTATTGTACATAATACATAATGTGAAAATCTGGTTTGTTTTCATTTTACAACCTATATATATATATATGCAAGTAAATCACTGTAGTTGTGCGTGATCCTGGTATATGCCGATAACCACAAGGAAAGAAGAAAACACGAAAGTAGATTTCCCGAAAATTCGATAATCTACTTTCCCGAAAAGTAGATACTTACGATCTCGAGAATTCGAACTTCTAATTCTCAAAAGATCGTAAGTATCTACTTTTCGGGAAAGTAGATTATCGACGTTTGGGAAAATATTACCTAATTTTCTGAATTAGATTATCATAGAAAACGGGAAATTTGTATCACAGAAAATGGGAAATATCTACTTTCTGGGAAAGTTGGCTATCTACTTCTCATAGAAAACGGGAAATTTATATCATAGAAAATGGGAAATATCTACTTTCTGGGAAAGTTGGTTATCTACTTTCCCGAAAAGTAGATTATCTACTTTTCGGGAAAGTAGATTATCGATTTTTGGTAAAATATTACCTAATTTTAAGAAGTAGGTTATCATAGAAAACGGAAAATTTGTATCACAGAAAATGGGAAATATCTACTTTCTGGGAAAGTGGGTTATCTACTTATCATAGAAAACGGGAAATTTATATCATAGAAAATGGGAAATATCTACTTTCTGGGAAAGTAGATTATCGACTTTTCGGGGAAGTAGATTATCGATTTTTGATAAAATATTACCTAATTTTAAGAAGTAGGTTATCATAGAAAACGGGAAATTTGTATCACAGAAAATGGGAAATATCTACTTTCTGGGAAAGTAGGTTATCTACTTATCATAGAAAACGGGAAATTTATATCATAGAAAATGGGAAATATCTACTTTCTGGGAAAGTTGGTTATCTACTTTCCCGAAAAGTAGATTATCTACTTTTCGGGAAAGTAGATTATCGACTTTTTGGGGAAGTAGATTATCGATTTTTGGTAAAATATTACCTAATTTTAAGAAGTAGGTTATCATAGAAAACGGGAAATTTGTATCACAGAAAATGGGAAATATCTACTTTCTGGGAAAGTGGGTTATCTACTTATCATAGAAAACGGGAAATTTATATCATAGAAAATGGGAAATATCTACTTTCTGGGAAAGTTGGTTATCTACTTTCCCGAAAAGTAGATTATCTACTTTTCGGGAAAGTAGATTATCGACTTTTTGGGGAAGTAGATTATCGATTTTTGGTAAAATATTACCTAATTTTAAGAAGTAGGTTATCATAGAAAACGGGAAATTTGTATCACAGAAAATGGGAAATATCTACTTTCTGGGAAAGTGGGTTATCTACTTATCATAGAAAACGGGAAATTTATATCATAGAAAATGGGAAATATCTACTTTCTGGGAAAGTTGGTTATCTACTTTCCCGAAAAGTAGATTATCTACTTTTCGGGAAAGTAGATTATCGACTTTTTGGGGAAGTAGATTATCGATTTTTGGTAAAATATTACCTAATTTTAAGAAGTAGGTTATCATAGAAAACGGGAAATTTGTATCACAGAAAATGGGAAATATCTACTTTCTGGGAAAGTGGGTTATCTACTTATCATAGAAAACGGGAAATTTATATCATAGAAAATGGGAAATATCTACTTTCTGGGAAAGTTGGTTATCTACTTTCCCGAAAAGTAGATTATCTACTTTTCGGGAAAGTAGATTATCGACTTTTTGGGGAAGTAGATTATCGATTTTTGGTAAAATATTACCTAATTTTAAGAAGTAGGTTATCATAGAAAACGGGAAATTTGTATCACAGAAAATGGGAAATATCTACTTTCTGGGAAAGTGGGTTATCTACTTATCATAGAAAACGGGAAATTTATATCATAGAAAATGGGAAATATCTACTTTCTGGGAAAGTTGGTTATCTACTTTCCCAAAAAGTAGATTATCTACTTTTCGGGAAAGTAGATTATCGACTTTTCGGGGAAGTAGATTATCGACTTTTTGGTAAAATATTACCTACTTTTAAGAAATAGGTTATCATAGAAAACGGGAAATTTGTATCACAGAAAATAGGAAATATCTACTTTCTGGGAAAGTTGGTTATCTACTTTCCCGAAATATCTACTTTCTGGGAAAGTAGATTATCTACTTTTCAGGAAAGTAGATTATCGACTTTTTGGGGGAAGTAGATTATCGACTTTTGGGAAAATATTACCTAATTTTCTGAATTAGATTATCATAGAAAACGGGAAATTTGTATCACAGAAAATGGGAAATATCTACTTTCTGAGATAACCTACTTTCCCAGAAAGTAGATATTTCCCATTTTCTGTTATACAAATTTCCCGTTTTCTATGATAATATAATTCAGAAAATTAGGTAATATTTTACCAAAAAGTCGATAATCTACTTCCCCTTAAAGTATATAATCTACTTTCCCGAAATGTAGATACTTACGATCTTTTGAGAATCCGAACTCGATCTTTCTAATTGCCCCCAAGTTCGAACTTAAGAGAAAAATGACTTCCAATCTTTCTAATTGTCATAAGTTCGAACTTAAGAGAAAAAAAATAACTTACGAGTAGATACTTACGATTTTTTGAGTATTTACGTAATTGAGTCACGCATGTGACTCCCAGAATAAAACTGCATTAACGTTTCTTTAAAAGTCTGTTTTGTAGATGTTCCATCATGACATCTTATGTAATGCTCTCTAGTACAGTGCTTTACAGACTAAGCTGGCCAAACTCTCCCCCCTGTAATTTTCATTAAAAACATGTTTGTGGGATTTCAAGAGGTTTGGGAAGTTTTTTATTTTGTTGTACGAACTTATTACCTCAGCATTTATAATGGGAGGCTATGAGAAAAAGTGATCCAATTTACAAAAGTAGTTTCAGGACCTGTATGCAGTATGGTTAAAAACAAAACAAAATTCACAACAAATAATTCATAAATTTATTAACATTCCCAAAAGAAATGAAAATAGAAAACATTTAACATGACTAACTAACAGAAGTTAACATTAACAGTTTTATAACAACATACTACAGTTAAGTACAGTGTTGCACAAGTTCCTTACCAGTAGTGAGATGAAGCAAGCACCTGATTTCACCAGCCCCCCCCTATAATCCCCTAAAGTAGAGCACAGGTGTATGACAAATGTGATTAAAATAGTATTACCGCACGAAACCTGAGAAAAAAAGGCTATCATTATACAGTTTCCATCGAGATAAAATATATACCGTACTTAATGCATAATCCACTTATCCTTAAATTACTATACTGTACTTGCCAAATTTCATGACAGCATCTCTCCCCCATTTACTGTAAACAGAACCCATATCCACAGACAGTTCGACCAGACAGACATGTTGAGACTAATGAAGTGTAACTCAATTATTTCCTAATACTATACAGAACCGACAATTGCAATGCCATTAAGAAACACTAAAATACTTACATTGAAACTACATTACATCACAATTCACAATATAAACAATCAAATTGGAAAATATAAAAATAAATAATGGCAAATGACTCACAACCTTTTGATATTCTAGTTTACAACATTAACAACAGCTTTGGAATATTCACAAGCTTAAAAAGTTCCTAGTTGATTAAACCCAGCAAGTGTTGTGAGAAGAGGATACAAAAATTGCTTGCAGGTGCAGCATTTACACTTATAAACTCGACTCTCTCTTCACCTATGGAAGCAGCAGCTAATAACATCAAGGCAGATCTATAGCCCAAAGGTTTTTGGCTATTTGTGCAGACGACGTAAAAATAAATAACTATCATACATTAAAATAATGTAAATGAAATAACAGCACATGCATTTGCTTTGCGTTATATTTCGTAACCGACTTTTTATTATCAGTAATTATTAGTGCTAAAATGAACCTAATAAACATTAATACTTTTCAGTGTTTACCATATTAAAACATCAACAAAACAACCATCTGTTCGCTCTGGCATTGCAACATCATCATCAAATATATGTTTTGAGTGTGATGACTTGTCTTTCACTTCAGATGTGGGACATACACAGAACACTCATCTGGTAACACTAATGAGTACAATGTTTCCAGTTATTAGTTAACCTTAGCTCTTGAGAATATGTTTTGTTGTGGGCATTACTCATCCTGTGTGGAAACGAGTTCTACACGAACATGTATACAGTATAAGGTTTGCTGCTTCGAAAGATAGCTTATATCTTTGTTTCACACATTCACAAAATTAATTATAATATCAACAAAACTTAAAATGAGCCTCTTAAAATAGAGGCATTATTAAGGGGGACCTCTACCCCATGAATCAAAGGGGGACTCCCTATGAGTATGCTACAAGAACTTGACTGACTTCAACAGTGTCAAACTCGCCCCTAGACACATGAATCTGGACAAATTGGTATCTCTAAAAGGACACGGTATATACTGTACTGAAACACCAACAGACAGTGTGAACATCATCAAAATGACAGGTTAAGATGGGCAAAGAATGCCAAGTAAAAAATGAGACACTGACAGTCGTCAACGGATTAACCGATTTAGGAATACAGACTCGAGATGGTCAGAGAAAGCCTACCATGGGCAGTCGGCCATATTAATAACCACAACAATAATTAGATTATGATGTGATGTAACAGCCAAATATTGTAAACACTGTAGGAGTGTAGTGGACCATACTGGTTGCTTAGGTGGTGGAGGAGCGACGCCTGGCACACATGTATGCCCCCAACACCACTGCCTGTGGGAGGAAGAGTAAAAGGTGTAACACAAGTATGAAGAGATCCTCACCTTACTTTATACTGTACAGTATTATCCTCTTTACTCCTAGTCAGCTTACTAGCCAATCAGACGGTCAGTCTGTTTTCCTTTAAGTACAGTACTCTAGATCCAGGTTCCTGGATGTACCTGAACTTGTGCCAGTGTTAGTCAAGTCTGGTCTTAAATGAACTACTTGGTACTGTCACAGCATTCTCTGTCATGTTATTCCAAGAATTTACACATTTACTTCAAAGAAGTTAGCTCTGACAGTTTTCTGTATTTTTAATTTCTTTAACTTGAGGGTGTTACTCCTTGTGGGGCAGCCATCTATTACCATCGGAGTATGAACACTTGACTGTACTGTAGTGTCTTTTGAGGTGCTTAGAAACCGGATGATCGTCATACTCGATTCTGAGTGACAGCAAAGTAGTATAAATCTTTACTTTTATCCACTTGACCAATGATCAGCTCGTTAGCCGCTTGGGCAATCGGTCACATCTCTGTTACGCACTATTGGCAAGTACTGGCTCCTGAATGTATCTAAACCTGCTCCAATGCTTGTTAAATCTGACCTTGAAAGAGCTCACACTCAGTGCCGTCACAACACTCTCTGGCAGATTGTTCCAAGAGTTCACAACTCTCGCTCCGAAAAAGTTACCCCTCACAGTTTTCAGGACTTGTCCTTCAGTAATATAAACTATGCAATTGAAGAATTTTTAATCTCTCTTAGTATGTTTCAAGAAATCACATGTGTCAGGCCCAAGCAAGACTTAAACCCATGACCTAGTAGTAAGAGATATGCATGTCACCACTGTGCCACCAATACCAACCAGACAGTTAAATTTTTTCACTATATTTATACAAACTACTGATAACTGCTGCATGTTTAACAATATAATGAATAATTACTGTAAAGTTTCATGGAGTAAGCACTGCATAGTCTTGTATTTGCAGTCATACTCCAGTTATTTTTGTTAACTGCCTTTGGCCATTTTGCATCTCTTCATTTTCGTACTCAAAAGCGTAGCAAAGATACTAGTATTAATATACTAATTTGACAACATTGTACTGCACTTATATATTGCCCAAAACACTGTTTTCTTGATTGATGGTATTGTCAACAATCTAAAAAGGGTTACAAGGCACTAGGGTAAGAGGCACTCATCAAGACAACGACGACCAAGACACTCACCAAGGCGATGGGCAGTAGGACAGTGATGGTTGTAGAGGTGGCAAAGTTGACATATGGGGTCATTATTCCAGCATAAAGTGGCCCCAGCATCTCCCTGTGTGAGAAGTCGCTTGTAAAGAGGAGACTTGTCTGCAGGAGTGACTTGTCAGCAGGGAGAGGGATGGGGGGGGCAAGAGTATCAAAGGAGGAAAGTTTATATTTGTTTCGATTTTGTAACCTTTTGGAATTCTGTAGAGAGAAAAAATTGATTATCCCAACCACATGAAATCCTCTAAAACAACACCAGTAAGGAAAGTACCACAACCACATGAAATCCTCTACAACACCAGTAAGGAAAGTACCACAACTACATGAAATCCTCTACAACACCAGTAAGGAAAGTACCACAACCACATGAAATCCTCTACAACACCAGTAAGGAAAGTACCACAACCACATGAAATCCTCTACAACACCAGTAAGGAAAGTACCACAACCACATGAAATCCTCTACAACACCAGTAAGGAAAGTACCACACCACATCAAATCCTCTACAATGTCATGGTCACAATAGCATAGCTAATCTATTTGACACCTAATAATTCATATTATGCTCCACGCCCACAAAATGTGTGAAACTGTCGAGTTCCCCAGTTGAGACGTCCATGCTCTAACCGCTTCAGGAGACCTGAGTCCTCCATTTTCATTTACGCATTACCGCAGACTCTGGTATTGCTAAATACCTCATAGGGCGTTCACAAATTTGAAATTGTGAGTGAATGAATTTATTGTACAGTCAACGATGTATAGCCACAGTGAGAAAATATTCTAGGTGTATGGAGATGCTGAAGGCTTCTTGTATCTTGTTGGAAACCAGTACAGGTGCAGTTTACCCAGCAATCAAGTTTCTATTGATAAATCTGCATTTCTAATGTATCTAACTACTGTACCACAAACAGGTACTTACCCAAGGGAGTAGGTGGCCGACCACAGTCCTCCTACCACACTGAACGTACTGATGTCCACCTCCTCCCCTGTACTGTGGAAGGGAAATTTATCTTGTGTAAGACTTGATGGAATGAAGAACATCAAAGAAAAATAGCTTACGGTAAGAAATGTAAGGTGCCAGGAGTGGCTAAACCACTTCTGTACATATATATTCAGGATGAGAAGTGGGGAAAGCATTATCATAGATAACAATGTAGAAAGAAGTGGCAGAGAGCATGTATTGCTCCTAAGTACAAGAGAAGAAAATAATAGAAATTTAATGTAAAAATGAGAAGGGGATTAAGGCAGATAAAAAAAAGCAATGTTTGCAAATAAATGAGAAAAATATAAATTGTTGAATCCTGTCTCCTATAGTGAAGGTGACAACGTCCAGTACTTGTATAATGCCACTGTGGTTGATCACTATTTTCAGGGATGGGGTAATGAGAAAGGTGAACCAAGAGTAATGTAGAGGGATGCAAGTTCAGCAAATACTGATGCAATACGCAGACAAGGCGAGTCGGTTGCTTTAGTGGCTGATTCGGAAAAAAGACAAATATTAGTGAATAAGATGGTAAGTGTATAGTAGGAGAAATTTAATAGTAAAGATGGAAGACAAAGAAATGAATGTTAGTTTGAGTTGACATTACAATATGGGCAAGAAAACAGACTAGATGCAAGACGACGGAGTGATTGATCGATTAAAATATCTGGTGTTGCAGCCTGTGACCAGATGCAAGAGGAACACACTACTTAAGAGGGAATAGGAATGATGCACTTGATATCAATGTGTGGTGAAAAGTACATAGAGAATAAACTGAAGACGGAGATGAACTATTGGAGAGAGGAGCTGACCTGGGTGTGCAAAGTTAGTACACTGTTAGTAACTGTAAATAAGATAAGGAAAAAATAATCTAAATTTCAAGACTTTAAATCAGTTGTAAATCCACACTAAGTCTGTCTGAGTTTTGGACAAGGGGTAATATCTCACCTGATGGATGCATTGAGTATGGCTCCATAGGTTGGCACTATACACAAAGCTGAGGCCAGACCAAGCAGCACTATCCCAATCACATCCTGATTGTACAGCCTGTAATGTTAAAATGTACCATCTTATTATGATTGGGCAGCCTGTAACACCAAAATCCATATACCAATTTGTTATGATGGTTCAACTTGTAATACCAAAATAAACCAGTATGCTATGATGGTACAACCTGTAATACCAGTGTGCACCAATTTGAACTAAGGATATTCTGAAAATGGTTAGTCTTAAAAAAGAAAATATATTGGTTTACAACACCAGCTAGTAATGGGGAGGTGTTAGAACTGACAATCTATAGCACACAAATATGCCACCCTGATAATAGGGACAGCCAAGGCAATAGTGTTGAAGGGTGTTAGCATTGGGACAGTTACAGAGTTTACAGGAAGAGAAGTGTGGGTCATCCCCCACCACAAATATATGCCAAACAGGTCTGCATCCCTAACACAGACACATCATTATGTCAGCGGACCGTAAGTCCATGTCGACGATATTTGTATGGAAGCCCACGTGCTATATGGTCTGATGAGATATGGATAAGGAAGAAAGTGATCATAGTGTTGGATGGATACATTTCCAGCCCATTTACTATCCCTGTGATGGACTGTAGGGAGAAGAGTGGCTGAACGTATTCTCTTTTGGTAGGTTATGCAGTTTATATTTTGGCCTAAAAAATCCTGATTGGACAGCCTAGTTTTGAGAATTCGTTATTGGTTAAGCTCAATAGAAAGAATTGCAAATAAATGTGTAATGATGTGTGTCTTATTTTAACCTTTAGTTAAGATTTTTTTTTTATAATTTACTGTGAATTTATTTTAATATTTGAGACAATTTTGTTGTTACTTTTTACTTTCAGTACTTGAGTATTTTAAGAATTACACTGTACATTATATACTTTTTTACTTCTACTTCGGTATATTGACATTTGGATATTTTTACTTCTACTTAAGTAACATTTTGCCAATGTAACAATATTTTTACTTAAGTAACAAAGCTCAGTACTTTTTACAAGCCTGGTTGTGCTTTTTACTTTTCCTCTTACCCTCTTCACCACTGATCGGCTCGTTAGCCGCTTGGGCGATCCGTCCCGTCTGTTACGCACTGTTGGCAAGTACTGGGCATGCACCGGCTCCTGAATGTACCTGAACCAGCTCCAGTGTTGGTCAAGTCTTGTCTTGAAAGAGCTCACACTCGGTGCCGTCACAACACTTTCTGGTAGATTGTTCCAAGAGTTCATAACTCTTTCTCCTAAAAAGTTTGCCCTCACAATTTTCTGGACTTGCGGCTTCTTCAATCTTGAGCTGTGACCCCTTGTGGGGCGAGCGTCCGCCAGCTCCAAGTAAGGACACTCGACTGAGTAGTGCCCCTTGAGATGCTTATACACCTCAATTAGGTCACCCCTTGCCCGTCTGTAGTATAAGCTAGGCAAGTTCAGGCGCTCCAATCTCTCAGGGTAGCTGAGGTGCCGAAGGGCAGGCACCAGTCTGGTGGCCCTCCTTTGAACCAACTGACAGTCCCTGGTATATCTGGGGGACCAGACGGGGTGACAGTACTCCAGATGGGGAAGCACTTCACTCTTGAAGATCGTTACGAGGGACAGACCGTCTAGATATCTGAACGACCTACTTATAAAACCCAATAATTTATTTGCCTGATTTACCTTCTTCTCGCAATGGCCCGAGAACTTCAGCTCATTGTCAACACACAAACCTACAGTAGGTCCTTCTCACATTCAGTCTCAAATAGTGCAGTTTCTTCATCCCGTTGGGACATATGATACGCCTCCTTACCGTTGGTACGCCCCAGGTGCATCCTAGGGAAGACACAACCTACAAGATTCATCAACTACTTACTGGTCATGCGAGAGATGTGGGAGGAGAGGGGAGTTGCCAATGAGGAGGTAAGAGACAGCTGTGAGCAGAAGGCCAGCCAGCATGAAGCCCCAGGGACACCCATAGCGGTCCGTTGCCAGACCCACCAGAGGGGCAGACACTCCATATGCTGCTGACAATAGTAAGTACACCAGCCCCACGCCCTCTACTGAGACTCCTAGCTGTAGGGGAACAAAGACAAGTAAACTGGAGTAAAAAATATTTGTGTAAGACAATAATAAAAGCTTTACTTGAAAGACTACAGTATAAAATATAAAGAAAATTTTACATTGCCTACAATTTAAGGAAGAAAAGGCAATTAACGAAATTGTAATCTCATTAAATGATACTTTAAATTGCTACAGATGGTGTCTATTCCAATTTCCTATTTTAATTTGTAGGAGCCCTTGAGTGGAGAAGGAAGATGCAAAGGGTTCTGACCTTGCTCATATGGGGCTGTAGTGTGGGGTAGAGGACAGCCACACACACAGCTGAAGCACATAGGATCAGGAGTGAGACGATGGCCCCGGGGCGTCCCAGCACTTTCAACACGCCTCCTATCCCTCGGCTTGGTAGGACTCTCACCTCTGCATACACAAAAGGAGTACTGGTGAATAATCATGAAAAAGTACCTGAACAAAAGAGTGAGAGTACTGTACTGATGAAATAATAATGAGCTTCAAGAGCTGACTGAAACAATGCAGGGCAGATCAAATTTAAGTTTTATCTGAGAATATCAAACGTGAAAACTAACAACCACACTCTGGAGACAAGATCCAGCATTCAAGGAAAAATTATCATTTATTACAACTCTGGTCACTGAAGAATATTTTTATATAAGGTATTACTCATACAGTATATGGGTGGCCAGTCATAGAGAATACATGTGCCAGGACTGAGATAGGAGAGATCTTGAACCATACATCAAGGGAGTATCAAACTAGTGTCCTGGAATCTTATCACATCAAGGTTATTGCACCACTGTTTATACAATAATACTGTTCCCATAAATGGAAACACTGTAAAGTTCTGAGTCTCTAACCACAGTGTGTTATCATGTGGTTTCTTTCATCACCAGAGTTTAAAGTCTGTGTCTTACCATCATCAGGGAAGGCGACGTAGCTGGCTGGAATTGTGAGCAAGATAAGGACCCCAAGGCCGTAGAAGGGCAAACTGAAGCCTCCTTCCTATGAATAAGATATAACATGTTAAAACCAATGATACTGTAATTACTATACAGTATAATAATTTTTGCCATACAAAAAGAAGCAGGTAATGAGAACATCAGAGAAAGTGGTAGGTAGTAGGGGGATAAGGCACAAGGACAGGTAGCAGGTGAGGGAGAAGCTCAGAGACAGTGTAAGGGTTTGCTTCTTTGCCAAGACGATCAACAGTGTCTTCTGCAGAAATTCCTGTGTGGTAGGATCCAGAGAAACTTAACACAGATGGAGGAGGTGGTCGTACACCCACTGATCCCCTGCAGATCATGAAAGTAATGCGAAATAATGACTCAAGATGATACACATGGCACATCTGAGTGTTGTGGTGAGGATACTGTTTACTGGGTAATTCAAGTGATGGGAAGAGTGACCCATCCCCGAAGATAGTTTCTGGTGATGGGAGGATAGTTGCCTATTCCTGAAGACAGTTCCAGGTGATGGGAGGATAGTGGCCCATCCCTGGAGACGGTTCCTGGTGATGGAAGGATAGTGGCCCATCCCTGGAGACAGTTCCTGGTGAGGGGAGGTTAGTAGCCCAAAGAGGGTTGGTGTGGGATGTTATAAAAATAAAATCTGCACACTAATTCTCCAATAAAAATGTACCACTGGGTTAAGCTGGCTATAGAACACTGATCATGACAAACGTATGACAAGTCAGCCTCAGGCAATCTGCAACTAGATTCTCCAATCATCCCAGGTACTGGAAAATCAAGCTACCCAATAGTTACAAGGGCACATTTCCCACAAATCCAAGTAATGGAGTTTTCTCCACTTCCCACAGGATATTGGAAAATAAACTATCTTCCGATGCCAGGTATTATAATATCTCTAGCAATCCCGAAGACCACAGAAAAGGATTTCCATCTATCCAGAATAGTACAAAGGAATCTTACCGAGTAGAGCCACACGCCGACAGCAGGTCCAGCACACATGCCAAGCCCCACGGCCGTCTCCAACATCCCATTCACCGTGTTCATGTTGTCTGGAGACAAAAGCATACCAGTTATTATAAGTTCTTGTAAAGACAATCTTCTTGGTGTGCAAGTTGAGTAAGTGAATAATAAATTAACCTTCAAGGGAATGTCATTGAACATTCTACAACTGTATAAATTTGTTCACAAACAATACAAATAAAATGTTATAATTTTTAGTAAAATTAATTAAGGTGCTTATGAAGAGTAGAAATGACTGTGGGACTCACCGGTGAAGAGGATGGGCACGATGGAGTAGATAACAGTGAGGAAACAAGCAGCGCCTACAGCTGCCAATGCCCGCAAGCTGATGCTCACCACCACAAACGCCTCTGGTTCTTTCACATACTTCACCATCCTGAAAGAAGAAATGTTGGACATCATATCAGGAAGGCACTAAGACACTGTAGGAGGAGGAAGGCATGCAAGGAGAAGGGTGTCAGGCCAATTTGTATTTATCCAAAGAAAGTGTCATTTACCAGTCTTGTAATGATACACCATGTTGAGACATTTGACCATTTACGAGTACAGTATATTTATGTAAGTTGGGACATCTAAATTATAATACAAAAGACCTTAAACTCCTCTTAATATGAACTCAACGTCTTCACACTTAATTTATAAAATGTTCTTCACTCTTCATTTGCAACACCACCTTGACCTCTTCATTTACTGTACACAATGCACATGACTCTCCCCATCTTTTAGGACACAGCATCAACATTTAGACTTGGGAGAACATTATATCTGCAGTAATGTCAAGAACATACCCAAAGCTGATGTTAGCAAGGCCAGTAAGCATAATCCCCACCAGGTAAACATCTTGTAGTCTCAGCAGAGGCAACTGATGTGGACATAAGGTGAATAAACAAAGATGAGAAAATAAAAAGAGTTGAGTTTTATTACAACTTAATACTGTTCTGTATGTTACTAAACAACACTTGCCACAGTACAGTAATATCTCTGTTAGCCGGAATCCCTCAAACCCGGAACTCTCCGATAGCCGGAATTTAAATTTTCTCGGAAAATCGTTCCCAAAGACGGAATTTTCCAGAAAATTGCGGCTCAGAACAATTTTCCGGAAAATTCTGAGAAAATTTCCGCGATATTAAAAAAAATCAGAGGATGAGGGATATTTTGCCGGGTTTGAGAGATGATGTAATGGGCAATTTTTGGAACTACCGAGAAAATTTTTCCGTTACCCGGAAAATTCCGGGGATGAGGGAATTTTTCTGGCTTTGAGAGAGTCGTCTCGTTCCCGGAAATCTCTCATTCCCAGAAGTGCCCTGCACCAATTGTTCCGGCTAATGGGGATATCACTGTATTCTATATATAATCATACAACTTTTAGAGGCAATGGCATTTTTTTTTTACTTTTTACGCTAACAGGACCATGCCTCTGAATAGCTTGACACCACTGTACAGTTTTTTATTACATCAACGAGCAAATTTGGTGTATTATTGCATACAGTGCAGGAGGAGTGAGTTTTAACAGCTTCTTGATGATAAGATGACATATTATAAGCTACGTTGCAAACATTCTAATGTATCTTATAAGATTACACCCAACAATTTACTGTACACAACTGAGAATCACCCTGCACTATATAACATATATATACACACACCTTCTCCCCTGGCCTATGCAATTCTGTAACAGGAAAGTGGATTGTGTTTTTAAATACTGTACATATACTGTAACATTAAAAACAAGAGAAGAGTAATAATCAAGGCAAGTGCAGAGCAAGTCAAATTTATATCAAAGAAAAATGAATGAAAATTATTGTACAAGATCAATATCCAAGATAATGACAATTCAGTTTTTATAAGAGAGGAACTACAGTACTGACAAACTTTCCAATGATGGGCGAGGAGATGACCATGACAAAGGAGTACACACTGAAGATGATACCATCCAGGGTGTCGCTCAACCCCATCTCGTGCACCTGCCACGCAACCGCCAGAAAAGGTACAGGCAGGTTAATGAGCCGATCAGTGGTGAACAGGATAAAAGTAAGTAGTACTGAGTGAGATTATATATATTTATTTTTCTACATGGAAGGTGTGTCAATTAGAGCCAGTGGTTCCCAACTTTTTAAATTTCACAGACCAGCAGAGTGAAAAAAACATTTTGATGGTCAGTAATTGTAAATATTTTATATTTACAATTCATATAATCCATATACAGTAGACCTTTGGTATTTCATGAGAATGGGACTGGTAATTGCAGCAAAATGTTGTTTTCACGATATATCTTTATATATAATTATATTGGGAAAGATACAGTAAAGAACAGACTGGAAGCATACAGCAAAAATAATCCTTTTAAGGCCTGTATTTCACTAAACATTGGTAGCAGTGAGGCTCCACAGTAATATGTACAGTACAGTATTTTAACGTCTTTTAATAATCTTTACACAGCAACTTAGGCGATTATAGTTTTAACAAAATTTATAAAATGAGATAATGCAAGACATTCCACTCTCTGAGTGACTTACTGAAGCCTACACCATCCCCTAGGCCTCCCATGAATCACCTGACAGTTGCCAGAGATTAAATATATACCTGTATTAAATTTTACCAATTCATCACCATATATTTATAAATGATCACTAAGTTTAACATTATATTTTACGCCGAAATTATAAAGAAAATAAGAGACGATAAACAAATTTGACGGGCCTGTAAATTTCAAGCCATGGACCAGTAACAGTCCGCAAACTACAGGTTAGGAACCACTGAACTAAACCATCCTATATCATTAGTAGTTTTAACCTCCTGTATAATTTTGTAAAGGGTGAAAGCAAACCAAAGCAAAAACAGATCATTAATAACTGTATACCACAGTACAGGAAGTGCAATACCCTGTATCTTTTTTTTTCTAATTGCATTTCCCCTGCACAAGAAACCAATATGTGGCACTCGTATCATCCATGAACAAAGACTGCCATGATAGAAATTTGGGGCACTTGGCACTTACCTGGTGTGGGAAGGTAAAAGTCATGACCTGTGCCACTGACCTGGTGTGGGAAGAAGGGAGCCATGATGGATATGGAAGCAAAGGCAAAGAAGTCAACAAGGATCATGGAGGAGAGGACCAGCAACTGCCTCCTGCTGAAGCGGAAGTAGGTACGACTGTGAGTGCCACTCTCAGTGCCGTTGTCCCAAGGAGGACTGGACCCAGTCGCTGTCACCTGACTTGTGTCACCTGATCCTGGGGCCCAGCTTGTGGGAGGAGGCAATGATGTAAGGTTAATCTGGCAGTATCACTTCAGCTTCACATTGTGGCTAGCAGTGGGACAGGACCTTTGTCGAAGCCTGTACTTGATGACAAACAACGTATGACTGAATACAAACCGATACAACTCAACCCAAACATACTTGGCCAAAATAATTTTATATGTTCATTTACATATGGTTAGGTTAATTTGTTATATACAGTACAGTAATAAATGACAAAAGCTTACTGATGCTGCTCACTTGATGTTGGACACATTTTGATTATGTCAAATTATTATTGCTTACTGATCTTAACACTTAAAAGAGTGAATATGGATTATTTTGGCCATGGGTGGTGACAGAGTAATGCAGGATCAGAACAGGTTCTACAGCAGCTAGGGACTCTGAAGAAGTGTGTCAAAGAGATGGCAATTAGCAGACCTATTGTTAGGGGAGAGGAGGAACAACGGGAACGTTTCCAGCACAGGAACAATGTACTAGTTTATGGAGTCCCTGAGACCCTGTCGTAGGAAGCTTAGAGTATGAAAACACACGATAAGATACAGTTTGAGAATATTTGTACCGAGGTTCTGAAAATGCCATCCTTCCCCCAAGATGTGAGGAGGCTGGGAAAACAGCAGGGGGACAAGCCTCAACCCCGTCAGGATCACACTAATGAGTGAGGAGAAGAAAGGGGAAATTATCCGGCATGCAAAACACTTAGCAAGGGGCGAGACTTTTCGGAATGGGTTCATACACCCAGATCGCACAGTAATGCAGAGGGAACAGCACAAGAAGCTCCTGCAGGGCTTGAAGCAGAGGAGGGAGGAGTTGACGAAGAATGGGGACGGGTGTACATGGGTTATATCCAGGGGAGGGTAGTGGAAGGAAGAAAGTGACACGGAGCCAGGGGCACACCCTCCACCCTCTCTACCTTCCAGCCGGGAGGAGGGGAGCACCGTGTAAACAATGACATTTCTAACCACACCCTGCAAAATACAGTGTACTTAGCTAATGCTGCAGCTTCTAAGAATGGAGAAAGGGGTGGGGGGTTACTGCTAAGAGCAGAGACATTATCGAGAACAAATTCCGGTTTGAATGTTGTGTACACTAATACCGACACGTTCCTTGATAAGAGAGAGGAGTTTGAAACACTACTGAAGGTACACCAACCCATTATTGTAGGAGTTGCAGAACTGTTGTACAAGAACAGGAGAATCGACCCAGAGGAATGCGAGTTCAGTATTGACAGATATGACTCATTTACGAACCTCTCTCAAGAAACTTGCAAGAGGGGTGTGGTTATCTATGCTAGGCAAGACCTTAGAGCCAGCCAGGCAAGGGTACAGGGAGAGAACATTTTTTTAAGAATCCAGTGTGGTGTAAAATTAAGTCAAAGGGAGGGGACTAACTTATTGTCGGGTGTATCTACAGATCCCCAAACTGTAGCTTACTAAATCAAAGGAAGTGAGATTCAATATCACGAAGTGCATGAGCATGCACCTGGGGCGTACCAACGGTAAGGAGGCGTATCATATGTCCCAACGGGACGAAGACACTGCATTATTAATTGAGACTGAATGTGAAAAGGACCTAGGTGTGTATGTTGACAATGAGCTGAAGTTCACGGGCCATTGCGGGATGAAGGTAAATCAGGCAAATAAATCATTAGGTCTTATAAGAAGGTTGTTCAGAGTGAAGTGCTTCCCCATCTGGAGTATTGTCACCCCGTCTGGTCCCCGAGATATAATAGGGATTGTCAGTCGATTGAAAATGTCCAAACGCGGGCCACCAAACTGGTGCCTGCACTACGGCACCTCAGCTACCCTGAGAGATTGGAGCGCGTGAACTTGCCTAGCTTAGACTAGATGGGCAAGGGGGGACCTAATTGAGGTGTATAAGCATCTCAAGGGGCACTACTCAGTCGAGTGTCCTTACCTGGAACTGGTGGATGCTCGCCCCACGAGGGGTCACAGTTCAAGGTTGAAGAAGCTTCAGGCCCAGAAAACTGTGAGGGGTAACTTTTTCTGAGTGAGAGTTGTGAACTCTATGAATAATCTGTCAGAGAGTATTGTGACGGCACCGAGTGTGAGCTCTTTCAAGACAAGACCAGACTTGACAAGCACTGCAGCAGGTTCAGGTACATCCAGAAGCCAGTGCATGCCCAGTACTTGCCAACAGTGCGTAACAGAAATGTGACCGATCGCCCCAGCAACTAACGAGCCGATCAGTAGTGAAGAGGATAAAAGTAAAAAATATAAAAGTACATTTCCGGTTTTATGCTGAATTAAGAAAGAAGGTAAAAATACTAACTTATAAAGAGTGGTTAGTCATACATGTGTCAATACTGCTATTTTGAGAAACTGTAGCGCCATTACCCCCAAAAAAAAAAAACGAGTTATTGTTATTTAACTTTCTTTTAAAATAACACATCATTAGCAAGTAATGATCAATATATTTCAGTTAATTTGTGAGAAAGAGGTGAAGTACCTGGGGGCGGTAAGTAGTCGAGTCTTCTCTTGGGATGGAGAGAGGGAGCAGGTCCCCTGAAGACACCCCAAACAGGACATCCCAGGAGCCTGATTTATCCCTTGACCACAGGGCACAGGACCCAATGACTGCGTAAAGCCTTGATGTAAGGTGTCTACTCTGGAGTGAGGAAAACCCCGATAAGTGGGGTGGATAAATTTTGGGTTAGATGCTTGGGTACATGCCTTGGGGAATGGGAGAATAGGGGAGAGACAAGGGATGTGAGCAGAGGCATGGGAGGGACACAAGGCAGATGAGAAAGCTGAGAAGGGAGGGGAACACTGAAAAGGAGGCCCCCTTGTGAGGGAGTCCAGGGTCACCACAGGAAAGGGAGCACTGCTCACCATCACTAGGGAAGGTATGGGTGTGGAGGTGGGGATGTGAAGGGGTTGTGTAGAAACAAGGGGCTGGAGAGGTGGTGTAGAGGTGGGTAGGTGAGGGGCGGCCACATTGGGGGGTGTGCGGTGAGTGCTGGTCAACCTGGGTAGTGTCTCCTGCAGCAGCCTCACCATCGCCGCCACATCTGCCTGGTCCTCACACCCATCACTTATCCCAGGGTTCA
Organism: Homarus americanus; assembly: GCF_018991925.1. Taxonomy (NCBI): domain Eukaryota; kingdom Metazoa; phylum Arthropoda; class Malacostraca; order Decapoda; family Nephropidae; genus Homarus; species Homarus americanus. Next base: position 9,453,932 of record NW_024733734.1, read on the forward strand.
CTGCTGGACCACCACCTGCAGCTCCACAACCCAAAAGTTCAGCATCACATTAATATTTTATGTGTACAGTACATACTTGGTAAAATGTATGACTAATATTTTTTACTATATGCTCACCATAGAATCAAGTAAACATGTCTACAATATTCTTGTGTATCCTCACAATCTAAAGTTCATCACAACATAAGTCCCCCTACTCCAACTGAAGTAAAAACCAAACAAATAACTAATACCTTGATCAGTAATTGTTGACGAGATATCCATCGTCCATTTTTCATAGAAAATTATTTTTAAAATGCCACAATTTCACTGTATTTTGTAGTTGACACAGTCATTGTTTGACAAATGTGTTAAAAAGAAGTTATTTCTAAATTAGACCTGACCTGACCTAACCTAACCTTAGATGATAAGAAAAATAAGCGGCAGAAGTGTGGTTAGAAGACTGCACCAACCTAACCATAGAAACCTACCTAATCTTACCTAACTTCCTAGCCATGGGGCTCCCCCCCAGACCCCCCCCAACATAATAAATAAAGGACTTACTAATACGGTATAATTTTACCCTCTTTGTGAACAAGAGGGAAGCTGTTCAGACCGAGCAGCTCATAAACATACACTGAGTGTAGGACAAAATCAAGCATCAATCGGGGCACCTTACCAATTTATCACCGCGCAAGATGAAGTAGTACATGTACTGCTACTGCGAGCATAAGGGCCCAATTATCTACCAAATGAAGCATCAAAACTAATAACATGGCAGTGAGTATCTCATGAATATTAACACCTTGATCTAGTTTGCCGTCAAAAAGATACATTTTAGGTTAGATTAGGACGTTAGAAGAAAGCCAAACTGGCACATTCTGCCGACATGATAATAATCACTATCAACACTTTTGGCATTTTCAAATGTCGGTAATTAATATAATTCATTACTGTCGAGTCTTTAAACACCTGGGAGCCATTGAATTACTTCTAGAGGACAGAGGCAACCCTAAAGAATGCACGACTGTAAACCTTTACTGTGACATTTATATACGAGGTCCGACACAAAAATAACGAGACTAACCCTATAACTCGGGAACCAAGAGTGGGAGGGACAAACAGACAGTAATTGAACATGTTCTAACCTATCACAGTGTGACAAGGCTCAATTTGATCGCTTCACCCAGTACAAGTGAACGCGTGTTGAAGTATATACGTCTTTTTACGCTCGGTCGGAAAATGTCAGACTGCAAAACTGAGAAACGAGTTATCAAGTTTCTCGTTCAACTTAAGAAATCCGCGGCGGAAACTTTTCATTTATTGACACAGGCTTACGGTGAAGATTGCATGTCTCGTGCACGCATTTTTTAATGGCACAAACGATTTTCGGAAGGCAGAGAAACCGTGAAAGATGATGACCGCCCAGGCCGTCCACGCATAGTAGTTACAGTACCAATGACAAAATTGAAAAAGTGCGAGATGTGATGAGAAAAAAAAAAATGTAGGTTGGGTGTTTGAGCAATAGCCAAGAAAGTTAATTTAGACAGGGAAAGTGTTCGACGCATCCTAACGGAAGAATTGAACATGACAAAGGTTTGTGCAAAAATGGTTCCAAAAATGACGTCAGATGAACAACACGCCAGCCCACAACGGTTTGTCTATGAAGCAGTTTTAACCAATAAAAACACTGCTTGAGCACCGACCCTATTCGCCAGACATGGCTCCCTGTGACTTCTACCTCTTCCCAACGATCAAGTCCGTGCTCAAAGGAACCAATTTTTTTCGGTAGAAGAGGTGAAAGCAAAAATGACGGAGCTCAACAGCCTTACAGAACATGATCTGCAGAATTGCTTTGAACTGTGGCAGCATCATATGCACCTGTGTGTCAACTCAAAAGGAAACTACTTTCAAGGCAATCATAATTGATTTTCTTAACTTGGTAAATAAAAAGAGTTACAGCACCAGTCTCTTTTTTTTTGTGTCGGACATTGTATAGAGTAGTAAAATGTATTTATATTTAAAATCAATATCGCAAAACTTTATCATTAAAATATAAAACCCTGAAAATTACTGCTTTTGCCCAGATCTATAAACTCTACTTTGTTTGAACAGCCCATACAGGTTATGTCAAGTACAGTAAAGAAAGACTCACAGTTGGCATTGTAAGTGCTGGATTCATCAGCTGGTAGTGCCAGTGTGACGTGTGTCGGGTCAAGAGCTAGTGCTGCTGACTTGGAATTGGCCAATGATTGGGTTGTGGGGTTCGGTGCATCGTGGGGAATATTACCCTCCTCATGGGACTGCGAATCCTGAATAGTCCTGAAGGAGGAAAAGGGTTAGGTCAGATCACCATATGGAGTACAGCCTAATCTACCTACCTACTACCTTATCCTAGCTTCTTTCAGTTAAAATTATGGTAATTACTGATGACTGACCCGCGGCCGATTTTCCACAGAAAACACTGTCGTAGTTTGTGCAAAATGTGCTCATAGTGGTTATTTCTAAATCAAATGTAACCTAACCTCAGTTAATATGAAAGACAAGCTGCAGAAGCGTTGTTAGAAGATCTGACCAACCAAACCTACCTAACCTTTCCTAACTTCCTAGCCGTGGACCCTCAGATAGATTAAACAAAAAGAAGTTGCCACGATATGGTGTAAATTTACGTTTTTTTGTGAGAGCAGCCGTCCGTACCAAAGGGTTCTTAAGCATACACCGAGCATCAGCATTGATCAAGCCCGGGCGGCGGAGTGTTTTCAATTACGCCAATATAATTGGTTGTTTACATCCTGGGATGAGACGTCACCACCGCATGACCGCCAATAAGACAAAAGTATTAAAAATTCCTAGGTGCTTAATTATAGACCAAACAAAGCATTTGCACAAGAAATGATTATCACATCAGAACTCATTGATGAAAATAAAGTAAGAAAGTAAACAGTAAAACCAATAACCCGTCAGCGGGTTAGTCGTCAATATTAACCAAAGTTAGAAATCATGCACTCCAAGGGATCACCTCATGAAAAGGCCAAAAAGTGGACGAGGAAATCATTTTGCGGTTTAATTGTTTCACAGGAACGTGGGACGATTCATGGATGAGTTTGTTGGTTCCTTTCAGTGAAACAATTTTTTTAGATAATGATAGAAATTATCAGAGATTTTAGGATGGAAAGGTTAATTTGGTACATTTTATGAAAGGTAAATCATAAATTGTAGCACCATGTGGTATTTCTGTAATACTAGCAGTTCCAGAGTTAGAAATGGTTCTTATGGTCAAGAATAATCGTTCATAAAACGAATCAACCAAATCTGCCTTACCTTTCCTACAAATGACCCATCCCCGCTACCAACAACAATGAATGCACAAGTGGGTCTTTATGTCGAAGGAAATAGTAGGTAAATACACGAAAACAACTGAACCAATCAAACCTAAAGAAACCTGACCTGACCTAACCTGTCCCAACTTTACTAAATCTTACCTTATTCAACCCATGGCGGAGGCTGACCATGTGTAACAATGTGAAGTATACAATAAATACGCTCCAGTGAACAGAGCACCGCTAAAGTTGTAAAAAGTTTCATAACTTTATGATTGAATTAACTCCAAAACTGTATACTATATATCGAGATGTAACAGTAAATATTGACCAATTTTTTACTACGAAGCATATTTTCATATATCTATCACTTACATAATTGCCAAGGTTGATTTTGTCTAGATTACCAGTCTTATCACGTCTCCTGCTGTATGCTTGAACAACGAAACACCACCTCCCTCCAGACACCCTTAAACAATATGACGGCTGGCGATTTAGCGAAGTCAAGTGGAGATTCTGGCGAATGACAATTATGAACTTGTATTAAGACTTAGAAACGAAGCGAACGAAGCATCGAATCGATATTTTGAAGCAATTTTCGAAACAATGAAACCACAGCATATACAACTGTGATCCTTGATGAACCAGTAAGGTGAGGAGGAAACACACCAGGAATAAATATGTGGCAATAGAGAACAGAGTAATAGACTAATAGCAGGCTTAAGGTGTGACGTGGCTTCTTTAGGAAAGCTATTTGTGTCATGTTCTCAAACTGTAATACAGGTATGTCATGGATAAATATCCTCGAAGACATGCGTGGTCATCCCACAACAAATTCGGACACAAACCAAAACATCTAAATGGTGCTTCGGTAAATAACCCTGAATCATACGATAAACAGACCAACGACCAATGGTGAACAAAAATTTTACTATTATAAAGATGTTATAATAACATGAACAAGAAAGTGACACATATAATAGATTGCAATAATAATATGTACACGCCTTTTTGGCAGTATTGCCACATTTTCAGATGGGAATTATCGTACTGGATCTTCAAAATTATCGGGGTTTTTTTCGGTAGAATTATCTTTCTAACGCGCGAGGCACATTGTTTGTGTGAGGCTCGAGTCTCAAGGCTCCTACAAATTATACTAAAGATGTTTGTAAGCACGTATCTGACTGACCTTAACTAAAACACGCTTATAACATCCTTTGAATATCATCCGTCCACTTAGCGCCAGTATCAAATAAACTTAGGAATGTCTACCAAAGGACTCCAGACATCATACGTATCTTAAAGTATCAGTATAATTCGGGATAAAATTTGACCGTAATTAATAGTACCTTTGTAGTGCTATTATGATCATGTGTTATTACTCAAGTTAGCTGCACTGTTATAGGTTCAGTAACGGGGAACAGTAATAGTTCGAGCCCCTGAAAATCGAAGCTCCCAAAAATTATACAAATGAAGAATCTGGCAGTGAGCGTGCAGGAGTACGGTGGTTAAGTGAGATGCGGTGACTGTATCTTTCCAAAGTTGTAATACTAATTATTCATATAAAAGTGAGGTAGAAGCTTTAACACTGGTCCCTTTGGCTACTGTAGATATACAAGCAAACAAGTATATTCCCAATATTAACCGGTACTGCGACTCTTTGACCATATGTAATTATCAAGTGACTACAAAAAAAAAAAAAAATTATGAACACATCGACACACGGTACTCCAACACACACACGGTACTCCAACACACACGGTACTCAGACACAGCAAGACACAATAATCCATCCCACATGATGTGATTAAAATACAGTAATTGTTACACGGCTTCACTCATTGTCTTGTGGGGGACGGTCGAATAGGCAACTAAGATGAGGGTTTGGGGCTGCTGTGTTCTACGTCCCAGCCTTGGAAATGAAATAAATAAAGACGGTAAAGGACTATGACACACTTCCCTGTTGAACTTTGCCCCCGAGGTCATTTATTATATCTTAAATGAGGTGAAATAACAAACTAACTGAACTGATATCCGTGACGACAAGCAATGCGTTAACTGCCTTCATCAAGCTGGGACGTTAACCTCGTATAGGCAAGTTCACTCAGCGACGCCTAGAATATTCGACTATGACACTTGTATGATCACTGGCCTGCACCGACTTACGTTGCTTCCATTTTCCGCAGACTTATGATTCGTCGACAAAATAGTGTAGCGTCTCGACTCGCATTAGGTACATTGACAAGTACAGGTATGATTAACGTGACACAGCATGAGATAATTCTTTTTGTCATTTATCATCACTTACCAGCTTACTAGTCTGACGGCCAGGTGGTTGGTCTGTTCTTTGCTACTTTGTTATGATTTTTATTGACCAGCTTTAGGACACAAGGCAACTGGAGTACCCGGAGATAACGTGTGTCCCAACCTGGAATCGGACCCTTGATATAGTCGAACTTTCTGTTTTATTTATATCAGGAAGATTCGTACGGATGTTAAACACTTAAAAGATAAACTTATTTAAATTCCGTAAAAAAAAAACAAAAAAAATCATTACACACACACACACCCTACACATACATACCTATACCTACACACACACACACACACACAAACGGAACAAATAAACACTCGCACAGACACACGTACTCCTACCCACTAAAACATACATACATACATAACTTTGACCAGTCACAGATACCCAGGTTTATCTTTAAGGTTAACTAGCCATATCATCTAATCTATTACGAACTGAGATTATTTTCCGCTGACGCCTGAATTCAATATACATTTTAACATCTTATAAAATATCGGTGTACAGATAATGAGCAAATACGAGTGATTATTTTTTTTGTATTGTTGTTATCGGTCTGAGGCTTACTAATTTCTCTTGTACCATTTTCTTGTGTATTTTCTCTATTTTTCGACTCCTATTCTTTCTAAAGGGGTGCGGTGTTTTGGTGTGTGTGTGTGTAGTACCGGAGAGAGACCCCCCTCCCCCTACGTGCACCTCTTCTTGACACATCGCAGGTGTTGGCGTAAAACTTTCCATCCCGTAACAGGAGTGTGCCGGTGAAGGTCAGTCAGTCAGCCAGCCACTCAAACAGTCAGTCAGGCACCCCGGCACGACGTTTAATCTGTTCCTTGTGGACCTAGTATCCCTCAGGGGGCATTACAGTAAGTATTCAGACTACCTACAGTACAGGAAGTACTTAGTGCCCTCGTAGATAATCTGTTCCCAGGCGGGTGAAGATAAGAGGGGGAGATGGTGAAGGAGAGAGAGAAGGGGGGGGTCAAGTCACTATCACGCCCCTCTAACTGATACTCGAATGAAAAAATTTCGAGCCCTTGAGTGCACTAGCGTAGCTAGGGGGGGGGGCGGTCCGCCCCGGGCGGCACTTTTGGGGGGGCGACACTTTTGGGTCTGCTCATCACCCATATCTGCAGCTACTGGAGACGTTAATCCATCCCTTTGTATCGGCGGCAAGTTAATCCTTGTCGTGTCTGACCTAACACCTGACCCACATCATCACGGCCACGTACACCCTTGCTATGCGCCCCCCCCCGCCACACACACAACCTGTAACCTGTTGAGGATTAAGGAAACTACTTCAAACAAGTACGCCAGTGAGCTCATACGAGGATTAACTTGCCGCCGATACAAAGGGAAGAATTAACGTCTCCAGTAGCTGCAAAACCATGCAGTCTCGGGTCATGTACAGCCGACCAATCCAGCAGTTACAAGCAATTCACTTCAGTTCTGCATAAGTCTCCATGATGACAAGACGAGGGAAGGCTAGACGACTTTTAAGTTCTCTTGTGTTTTCGATCCAGTTATTTACTTGGTTGGAAGACATAATACTATAAGGTAAGAAATATTAAAGTATTAGTTAAAAAATATTGATGTGACTTTTGCTGCGGTACTGAGATTAAATATTAAGATTTTGTTTCACAGCATTGCGATTTTATACTAAGACACTATCCTCTCTGGGGTACAGACAAAAGCCCCCCCGACAAAAGCCACCCAGACAAAAGCCCCCCAGACAAAAGCCCCCCCGACAAAAGCCCCCCAGACGAAAGCCACCCCGACAAAAGCCCCCCAGACGAAAGCCCCAGACAAAAAGCCCCCCAGACGAAAGTTACTCCAGACAAAAGCCCCTCACTTTGATCAGGGTCTTTTGTCTGACAACAGTAAGCAAACTATTTAATATATATATATATATATATATATATATATATATATATATATATATATATATATATATATATATATATATATATATATATATATATAAAAGAGTGAGTCACTGTGCAATATGTTTTTTTGTAGGGTCACGGGGGGGCAACTCAATGCCCCGGGCGGCACACACTCTAGCTACGCCACTGCTTGAGTGATGGCCGAATCTTCCTTAAACTGATTCTTGTTAGGACCTTCCCAGAGGCTAGAACACACAGATTTCCATGTGCTAAACTAGTGATATGCGGTGACTTCAGTGAGTTAGACATCAGTGACATCACCCAACACCTCCACCTTACACAAATAGTTGACTTTCCCACACATGGCAAGGCCACCCTTGACCTCATCATGGCTGATCTCGGTAACCACTACCTTCCCCCCCAGCCCTGTGGTCACCTACCTCCACCTTCTCACCACCGCTAGTTGCCACCAGGACCTACCGACCCACCCCCCACTAGCGTAGCTGGGGGCGGCGGTCCGCCCCGGGCGGCACTTTTGGGTCTGCTCATCACCAGCAGCTACTGGAGACGTTAATCCATCCCTTGTATCGCAAGAATCCTTGTCGTGTCTGACCTAACACCTGACCCACATCATCACGGGCCACGTCATGAGCTACACTCATATATTCCCCACTCCACTTCGCCTAATACAATAACCTGTAACCTGTTGAGGATTAAGGAAACAACTTCAAAACAAGTACGCCAGTGAGCCCATGTGGTGGGTTGTAAAATAGGTCAGACACGACGAGGATTAACTTGCTGATACAAAGGAAGGATTAACGTCTCCAGTAGCTGCAAAAACCATGCAGTCTCGGGTCAACATAAGAATGGAGGAAACTGCAGCGGGCTTCCATTAGCTCCATACTGCAGTCCTGTTTACACCCAACCCCTATTGCTCATATGAGCATCCAACTTATGTTTGAAGCACCAGCGTATTCGAGTTAATGATGATATTTGCACTTGTTCCATCTATCCACTACTCTGTTTCCAAACCAGTGTTTACTTATTTCACGCCTAAATCTAAATTTGTCTAATTTAAAAACCATTGTTACGAGTTCGCCCCTGGCTGATAGCTTGAGTACCTTTGTAATGTCCCCTTATTTAGCCCCTGCCTTCCACTTTATACACCTCTTATCAGGTCGCCCCCTCGCTCTACGTCTCAAGGAGTGCAAATTAAGATGCTTTTTAACCTGTCTCTCATACTCAAGGTTCCTAATGCCCGGATTATCTTTGTCATTCTCCTTCAAATTTCTTTCCAAGGATTCTATATCCATTCTGTAATACGGTGATTCATTGAACTGGTGTAATCCAGGTGTGGTCTCACAAGAGCAAGATATAGTTTTAGGATGACCTCGCTAGTCTTGTAACTAACACCTTGCATGAACCCAAGCATTTCTTTATTCGCCTTTGTTACGATAAAAACACATTGTTTACTTGGCTTATGTTCCTACTTATCATTACTCCTAAATCTTCGCAGTCGGATTTCTGCGGCATCGTTGTTCATCTGGTATCTGGTTTCTGTTTACATCTCCTATACTGAGTACTTTTTACATTTGTCGACGTTGGAATTTCATCTCAGTTTTTCAGACCATTCGGAAAAATTTGTTTAGATCTTCTCTCCTGTAGTTTTGCCGAGTCCTCGTCAGATTTGATAACACGTCTCATTTTAGTGTCATCAGCAAATTTACTTATGTTGCTGTCAATGCCGATATCTATGTCGTTTATGTATATAATAAATAATAATGGTCCAAGTACTGAGCCTTGGGAACTCCACTTGTGACGTTGTCTAATAGGATTCTAAGTCGTTAATGCTCACCGCTGTTTCCTGTCCTGTAACCACGCCCTAATCCATATAAGGATGTCACCTTGATGCCATGAGCTTCTACCTTCTAATTAGTCTTTCGTGGGGACTCTATCGAAGGCTTTGCTAAAGTCGACATACCATCATAATTGTGCCCCTCGTCCACCGATTCGAAAACTGATGAAAAGAATGTTAATAGATTAGTTAGACATGAACGTCCGCTTGTGAAGCCATGCTGGGAATCATTGATCAATCAGTGCTTCTCCAGGTGATTTCGAATAGAGTTTGAAATGATTGCTTCCAGTAATTTGCCTACTATTGATGTTAGACTGATTGGGCGGTAGTTAGAGGATAGTGATCTATCCCCCTTCTTGAAAATCGGTATTACATTCGCTATCCTCCAGGATTCTGGTACTACACCGGTTTTTAATGACATGTTAAACAACTTTGCTAAGGGCATACAAAGCTCTTCCTTACATTCCTTTAATACTCTGGCAAATATCTCATCGGGACCAGGTGACTTATTAGGCTTTAGTTTGTCTATTTGCTTACTAACATCGTTACTAGTCACTACTATCTCACTTAATTTGTTTTCTTCACTATCTCTGAAGAGAGTCGGATCATATCAGTTCATGTACAGCCGACCAATCCACCAGTTACAAGCAATTCACTTCAGTTCTGCACAAGTCTCCATCGTGACAAGACGAGGGGAGGCTAGACGACTTTTAAGTTCTCTTGTGTTTTCGATCCAGTTATTTACTTCGTTGGAAGACATAATACTATAAGGTAAGAAATATTAAAGTATTGGTTAAAAAATATTGATGTGACTTTTGCTGCGGTACTGAGATTAAATATTAAGATTTTGTTTCACAGCATTGCGATTTTATACTAAGACACTATCCTCACTGGGGTACAGACAAAAGCCCCCCCCGACAAAAGACAAAAGCCACCCAGACAAAAGAGACGAAAGCCACCCAGACAAAAGCCCCCTACTTTGATCGGGGTCACCCCGACGGGGTGGCTTTTGTCTGACAACAGTAAGGGCTTTCAAAAGTTACGGACATAATTAAATAGTTGAGGGTAAAATATACTGTTCTTCTCTGTGGTTAATTATTGGTTAGGTTAGGGCAATGATCTGGGGATAGTCATGGAGCGTCAGCGTCGACCCAAAAAGAAGAAACAAATGTTTGGTGAAGGATCACGAGATGCTGAATTGCCATACGACATTGAATTGAGGAGAGAAATGTTTTCTTCGCTGGACAGAGTGATCCAAGAAATAACTTTGAGATTTCAACAGCTTCATGAACTTGCTGAGAAATATGCCTTCCTTACCCCATTGAATCTTTTGGATGAAAATATGAGTGTCAAATAGATCACGATCACGACGACATTGATAAAGAGGAGTTCCTCGTTGAGAGAAAAAGACTTCAGCATTTTGTTGCTGTTGCTGCTATAACTATTAAAGACAGAATACAGACGTGGAAAGAAGGCCCCCTTGAACTTTTGCAGTTTATTCAAAAGTATAACCTTGGGAACTCGGTTCCAAATATAGTAATAATGCTGAGGATTTTCCTCACAATTGCTGTTAGTGTTGCTACCTGTGAGAGGAGTTTTTCGAAACTAAAACTGATCAAGAATTACTTAAGATCTACTATGAGCACCTTGCGGTTGAGAAATCTTGCCATACTGTTTATAGAGCGACAATTGACAGATGAAATAGTTTTTGACAATGTCATTGAAGAATTTGCCAACAAAAAAACAAGAAAAGTTACTTTGTAGAAAGTTGTAGTTTTCATTTCAGAAATAAAGATGGTCCTAATTTTTTACACTTTTTTTACTTTTTTCCCTATCCTATATGTCGTTTTTGCTTTTTGTTTAACTGTTACTTATAAAGTTTAAGTATGTTTGGTGTGTATTTAAAGCATACTATATTTGAGTATGTGAAAGTACAGTAATATTATAATGGTACACAAACTATTTAATATATATATATATATATATATATATATATATATATATATATATATATATATATATATATATATATATATATATATATATATATATATATATATATATATATATATATATATATATATATATATATATATATATATATATATATATATATATATATATATATATATATATATATATATATATATATATATATATATATATATATATATATATATATATATATATATATATATATATAAGAATAGTCACTGTGCAATATGTATTTTTGTGGGGCACCAAACAAACTCAACTCTGGGCGGCACACACTCTAGCTACGCCACTGCCACCCCCGACTCTGCTATGCGGCGTTTCGGACAATGGATAACCCGGTATCCCTGGACTGAAGTGATCACGGTAGACGATGTGCAGAACAAGTGGGATAATTACCTGGACACTATCACTAAAGCCTACCACCACTTCTTTCCAGCCAAGACACTGAGGATCCACCCCAATGATGCCCCGTGGATTACTCCCCGCATAAAAAGACTTATTGAGCAGCGCAACAAGGCATACTACACCAACAACCGCCTGTACAAAAGTCTACGTAACCAGGTCATCAGGGAAATCAAGTCGACCAAGAAGACTAATTATCCCAAGAAAGTGCACGGCCTCAAGGAAGTCGGCATCGGTCAGTGGTACTTCAAGGTAAAACATCTCTGTGGTCTCAACCGTCAGTCTCCCACACTTCCTTTCATCTCACATTTACCTAGTGAGGAGACAGCTGAGATAATTAATAACCATTTTGCTACCATATGTCATGCCTTACCCAGTCTTGACCTCACTCTCCTCCCGGCTTACTTACCTTCCCCCTCCCAGTGTTCAACCATATGAAATCGCCAACAAACTTCTGAAATTTAAATCCAAACGCTTCACGACCCCAATTGACCTTCCAATCAAAATATACATGGAGTTTGCAGTAGAACTTGCCACCCCCCGCACCAGACTACTCATCGCTACAAGGCACCCTGGACAGGCTACAGGCATGGACTACGGAGAACAAGGTCACCATCAACCACACCAAAACTGTAGTCATGCACATCAATACCGCCACCACTCCAGTGCAAGCCCCAGCAGTCACAGTGGGTGCCCATCCTATCCAGCTGGTGCAGTCTGCCAAACTCCTGGGTGTAATTATAGACAACAAACTGGACTGGAAGGCCCATGTAAATAACACAGTCAAGGCAGCCTCGTACCGTCTCTACATGCTACGACGACTTGGGTCACTTGGGACACCCACGCCAGAGCTGAGGACTATCTACAACGCCTTTATTCTTCCTAAACTAACGTATGCGTCACCAGCCTAGTCGTCTTCTCCCAACTCCACCCAACAACGTCGGCTAGAGAAGGTACAGAAAAGGGCCTGCAGAATCATGCTCGGCGCAGAATACTACGGCTACATCAATGCTCTCTACACCCTGGAAATGCCATCCCTCAGTGACCTCCACCACCAAGCACTGGAAAGGTTTGGCAGCCAACTAATGCACCACCCTCGTCATCGCCACCTCCTGCCACCGGCAGCTCCCCACCCACCTCGTGCAGTCCGCCACTGCAACAAAATTCAGCCCATAAGAGCCCGCACCGATAGACATAAGAATAGCACCATCCCATCTATTGTTAAAATAATAAACAACTCCTGATTTATGTACTGTACAGCCCTGTAAATGTATTCAACGCATATTATGTCATTATGTCTAAATCAATTGTAAGTCTGTATATTTTCAGCCACCGGCTGCAACTCTATTACTAAACCGTTTATAATTATCATTATTATTATTATTACATCTCAAGGTTAAGAATTTTGAAATAAGTATAAAAAAAGACAACACAATTTAAGCCGGTATATCACTTATCTTGTTCTCGTCCGGACCGTCTCAAATTATTTCCCCTCCCCAGAAACTTTTCCACTCATGCTCCATTTCGTCATAGCTGTGTGTGTCAATTTTACATAAGGTAAACTTCTTCTCATTGATTCAGTGTATATAACATCTGAGTGATCACCTAACCTAACCTAAGCTAAGCTACGTTTGTTGTAGAATGAGAAGTCATTGTCCACCCTTTTCTCATTCGTACATCGACAACTACACGGTGTATATTGTAAACATATGCCTGTTTGCTTTTCAACACCGTGGTCGCTGGTTCAATTCTCCGGGTCGGATGTGAGAAGTGTGTTATCGAGTGTGACGCCGCCTTAACGAACATACTCAGGTATACCGTATACTTCGGTTTCCTTCTATGCTAACAAAGAACAGACCGACCGCCCACACGACTAGTAAGGTGAAAAAAGGTGTTAATGATAAAAAAAACTTTTATTTCACTTAACTAAGATTAATAGGGTCATGAAATTTGTATCATGTCATTATGCTTAATAATCAATTATAATTAAGATAAATTGCGAGACTAACTAATTATGTATCAGATAGATCACCATGTAATACTAATGAATGCCTTGTTCTCTGCAGGTTTTGACCACATCAATAAATAGTGAATGCGTCAAAAGGCGGGTTTCAATCATTCCCTTCGACTTGCCCGTCACCTGAACGTCCTTAACCAAGGCGTTTACCTGTATAGTATACATGGTGATCTATCTGATACATAATTAGTTAGTCTCACACAATTTATCTTAATTATAATTGATTATTGAGCATAATGACATGATACAAAGTTTATAACTCTATTAATCTTAGTTACGCTTCATTCCGCGTTGTCTTATTGCTCCAGATAAGGCAGGAACGAGTCAGCAGAATCAGGGCATCTTGTTTGTGCAGGTCGCGTGGGGAGGCACGTGGTCGCAGGCTGTTAGATTTAATGTTTGTTCGGGTAAGGCAGCGCCAGCACTGTAGTTGAAGCCAGCGGCGATAACATGTTATCGCCGCTGGCTTCAACTACAGTGCTGGCTGCCAGATGAAAATCTCAGAAGTACTAATCAGTGTACAATCTTTCTGCTTTCACTACACTGATGGTGCCAGAATGACCATATCCGTTGACCTGTCAACCTCATCGCCTTTTCTACTGCATCAGCAACGAATTATTGTTACTAACCTTACGTAAAATAAGGAAATCATCAAATGATATCTGAATTTCATGTCCTCCTTTCGTATTACATGCTTGCATACCCTTGAATTGGAAAACATATATTACATCAGCACTGGTCGGGACGCTGTGTGTGGACCACAGGTTGCGAGTGTTCCTTTTCGTACAGGCAGAGCTGCCGCCCGCTACTGAGGTTACGAAGGAAATGAAAATTGATTCATTACCACCGGTTTTAAGGCAACAAATAACCAACTCAACGAAGTACACGGTAAGCGTGATTAAATTTACTTGTAGCACCATAAACAACCGGCAGTGAAATGCCATTTGTAACACCGTAAGCAACCGGCAGTGAAATGCCGCTCGTAACACCATAAGCAACCAGCAGTGAGGTGTTACTTGTAACACCACAAGCAACCAGCAGTGACCTACTATCATCAAACATAAATACAAGCGGCGAGCTGCACCATCAAATACAGGCGGTGAACAGTGGTTCATCGAACAAACTTTGAGACCTAACCGGAGCTGTAAATACATATCAATAAAAGGATAAGAGGTTGTGGAAATGGATCCAGAACAACGAAGGGGAAGAGTGAACATGGACGAAGGTGACCGAGACCCAGAGGTAGAAGTTGTCCCTCCAGAGCTGAACGACCACGACTTTACGGCAACAGAAGCTGAAGGGGGCCACCCTTCTACCTGAGCCTGAATACTCAGCACCTGACCAAAATCACGGGTCCAACATGATGGCAGAAGTGCGACGAAATGTGACTGAAATGCTGGAGGCGTATTTCACAAAGGGGGAAATAAGGGAAACAGCACGACGTTTGGAGTTTGCGAATGGCAAATTTGAACAGTCAGAAGGTTCTCAGAACAGCTCTGGGGACACAAGTCATGAATGAATACCGACTGCAGATGCAATTGGTGAAGTGGAAGCGACCATAAATAGACGACCCATCACACCTGCCTCGAGCGACGTGAGACCTAACCATCATCTTCATCATCAATTATTATTATTATTATTTCTGTTCACATGTCTTTTCACAGCCTCATAAAGTTCATTATTATGCGTTATTAAGCAACACTCATACACTCACCTATACATACCCAAAGCAACGCAACACCCAACCACCTAAACACAGTACCCACCCACCTAAACACAACCAATATACAGTACCCACCCACCTAAACACAACCAATATACAGTACCCACCCACCTAAACACAACCAATATACAGTACCCACCCACCTAAACACAACCAATATACAGTACCCACCCACCTAAACACAACCAATACACAGTCCCCACCCACCTAAACACAACCAATATACAGTACCCACCCACCTAAACACAACCAATAGGTAGTAAGTAGTAAGCAGCTACCAATCAGGGAGGCACTACCGCCTGGGAAGAAGTTCTAAGCATTATGTGTTGTGTAATAGTAGACCCTGCTGGCATATGGCATCACGAAAATTGTGCAAGTCCCAGGTTGCTAATCTGACTTTTTAAGTCATTTACACACAATTGCAGGGTCTCAATTTTCTCTTACTTGACCAACACAACATACATAATGTATATCGTTTCTCACTCTTGATTTATGATGTGGTTTCAGTGACCTGTGCCCGGGTGGGCTAATCCCCATAAAAAAAAAAAAAAAAAAAAAAATATATATATATATATATATATATATATATATATATATATATATATATATATATATATATATATATATATATATATATATATATATATATATATATATATATATATATAGTACCCACCCACCTAAACATCATTAATATTTAAGACTGTCAGAATTGCCTTTTGGCATGTGTCAGAGTCCATGGAATTTTAACTGTTACAAGAACTATAACCGTTCCTTAGTGTTTAGATATTGTGCTTATGCTCGCTTTATATATTTCTGGACTTTCTTATTCCACGAAAAGGTGGGTTTTGCTCCTCATACAATCAAGGTGAAGAGTTGCTTCTCTCTCTCTCTCTGTATTGTTGCATCTTTAAAGTATGTAAACAAAATTCTGATGACCGAGAAACATTAACACAGGTTTTTTTTTGTTTGTTTTGGGGGGACATTACTCAATATCTCCTAGACATATTATGCTTCAATCTTATTTTCGGAACACACATTACACAGTACTGGCACACTCACCATGACTACCATGTTCAGCGTCAGGTGAAGGTTAGTGAGATCGTTGGTCAGGTTAGAAACGGTTTCTCCGAGTAAACGTTGTCGATGCAGACCGTGTCTGAGGGGGGGACACTGACTTCCAGTTTGTGTTCACCAGTTTTTAGTGGATTATTGATTGACTGCTAGTTTACCTTTCTCACACCTGTATGGAAGCTTAGTGCTTCGATCAAATCAGAGAGATCATAGTTTAAATTCTGTTCCTTCAAGAACCGGTTATCAAACGCTGAAAAGCTTTGGGATTTATGTCTTGTCTCATATTCAATCCATCTTTGTCTAGCCAGCTTTGAGAAAGTAAACTCGTCTTCTTTCTATTATCTAACTTAGAGGGCAGTACAGACCGAGATAACGTTAGAGATAAGGGAGTGTTGGTCAGTGGACACGTGGAAAAACTGCTCTCCAGCACAACCGATATTCAGTCAGGACACGAAGCGTTGATCTACTGACACATTTAAACATAAAAATCAAGATTTGTTCATCATCTTAAACAGTCAAATGTTCGCAGGTAAGGAGCCTCATCTCCCATTATGGATTGTGTCGCCAGATGTACGATGTATTTTCTAAATCGTTTGGCAACTGACTCAGGCCGTTTTATAAAGCCTCATAACTTGGGGAGTACACTCTTGTGTTTGCCGTCCATGTGAAGGTGGCTAGCAGCACTCCACAACAATCAGGAATAAACGTAACCTTTTAAGATAAAGAAGTTCTGTGAACTTTCTCTTGGTTAAATCATTCAAGTTCTGGCCGAGAATTCAACGTGGATTTTCATTTTAAATTCCAAAGGCACACTTTCTTATTACGAAGTGTAAAGAAGTGGTATCTATTTATTGAAGAGGTAATCTGATTACTGCACATTATGGGTAAGACACATTGCATTTCCTTCTCGTTATATTATTACTGTATTGTACTTTAGTTAGTGTTACTTTATCGTCTTCGCCATTGTTCAGCTCACTAGCCGGTCGGGCGATCGTTCAATTCTCGATTGTTGGCATGTACTGGACAAGTACGGGCTCTTTAATGTACTGTACCTGAACATGTGCCAATGTAGATCCAGACTGAATATAACATAAGAACATAAGAAAGTGGGATACTGCAGGAGGCCGACTGGCCCATACAGGGCAGATCCCTTTCACACCCATCCCAGCACTTCCATGTGCCTATCCAACTTCGTCTTGAAGCTCCCAAGCGTCCCCGATCCTACTATAGCACTCGGTAGCCTATTCCACATATCCACAACTCTATTACCAAACCAGTGCTTGCCTATATCCTTTCTGAATCGGAATTTATCTAATTTAAAGCCATTTGTTCTAGTTATTTCGTTATTACTGAGCTTCAGAACATCTCCCATTTTACCCTTGTTAATCCCACTTACCCATTTGAACACCTCTAACATATCTCCCCTAACTCTACGCCTCTCTAATGAATGCAAGCCTAAGCTTTTCAGTCTTTCTTCATATGGAAGGTTTCTAATATTATGGATCATTTTTGTCATTCTTCTTTGTACTCTCTCCAAAGAATCTATGTCCATTCTATAATAAGGACACCAGAATTGAACCGCATAATCCATGTGTGGCCTCACTAATGCTAGGTAAAGTTTCAAGATAACTTCAGCAGTTCTGTTACTCACAGACCTAGATATGAACCCAAGAATCCTGTTTGCCTTGTTGCGAACGCTAATACATTGTTTTCTAGGTTTCAAGTCGTTGCTAACAAATACACCTAGATCTTTTTCACAATCTGAGTTTTCTATTTCCGTGTTACATAGTTTATACTTAACGTTTGTATTCGTCTTCCCTATCTGTAGTACCTTGCATTTATCAGTATTAAAATTCATTTGCCAGTCTACTGACCACTCACGTAAGGTATCTAGATCTCTTTGAAGGTGTTCAAAGTCACTGTCTGAATTTATCACTCTCCCCATTTTGGTATCATCTGCAAATTTACTAATGCCTACTAGTTATACCTAAATCAAGATCATTAATGAATATAACAAACAGCAGAGGGCCTAATAGATCCCTGGGGAACTCCGCTTTTGACCGCACCCCAATCTGACTTTAATCCATTCATGAAGGATTTTATTACCCTTAACCCTCAAAATTTATCTCAAACAGTTTCCTGTGCTGTCAGTTTCAAGATTTTGTTGGCGAGTCTGCCCAACGCAACTAAAACAACAACACAGCTTCCAGACCCACATTAGGGCCTGGGGGCGAAATAATAATAATAAGGCAGAAAGTCAGATCAGCAACCTGGGACTTGGTCACATATGGCAGCAGGGTCTACCATTAGACAACACATTATGCTTCTAATATCTTTCCAGGAGGTAAACCTCCCTGTTTGATAGCTGCCTACTACTGTACCTGTGGGTCCGCCTCATGGATAAAGTTGGAGCTTGTGACGTTACGTTTTCCCGCCAAAATGTAATAGTGAGACGTAACAATTCCTAAAAGCTAAATATTAACGCCAGCATATTTCACTTGGGGGTCAAGTTAACGTGGTCAATTTTAAGGTATTCCCTAAATATGAAAATTTGGGTGCCAACAATTTGTTTAATAGATGAAGCCAACAGATACCAATGTACAAAACATCATGTGTCACAGAAAGACTTCTGGTTGAATCTAGTTTGATTAAGGAATTAAATTCTATAAACCTTAGTGATGGTTAGTACAAAACTGATAATATGTTACACAAATTTATTTGTCAGTGGCCCAAGGTTAAAAATACTTTGAAAACCTTGGAGTTAGATGTAGAATAGATGATTAGTGGATCCCATATTTTTGACCTGACTTAACTTGACTAGTCACGTCGCCCCTTTCTCTTAAGCTCCTCTGCGTGTGTTGGTGTGCGGATTAGTGGATGTCATGATTATGACCTGACCTCATGTTAGTAAGGTCACCCTGTGTACTTAGCCTCTCTCCGTCCATGTAATTTAACATAAGAACATAAGAAAATTAGGAGTCTGCAATAGGCCGGTTGGCCTGTGCATGGCAGCTCCTGTCGATAGTTACAACCACTCTCTATCATCCATGAATCTATCTAGCCTTCTTTTGAGACTGTCCAGAGTTCCAGCACTTACTACAAAGTTGGTAAGCTTGTTCCACCCGTCTACCACCCTATTTGTGAACCAGTTTCTTCCTATCTCCCTTCTAAACCTAAACTTATCCAACTTAAATCCGTTGCTCCGAGTTCTATCTTGCTCGGATATTATAAGAACTTTATCTATATCCCCTTTATTGATTCCTTTCACCCACTTAAATACTTCTATCATATCTCCCCGCACTCTTCTAGGGAATGCAAGTTAAGTTTCTTTAACCTATCCTGATATGGAAGGTTTCTAAGTCCCGGAATGATTTTCGTCATTCTTCGCTGCACCGACTCTAGTGAATTGATATCCATTCTATAATAAGGGCACCAGAACTGAACCGCATAATCGAGGTGCGGCCTGACTAGCGCAAGATTTAGTTGCAATAAGACCTCTGCACTCTTATTACTTACACTTCTAGATATAAAACCCAATACTCTGTTTGCCTTATTTCGAACATTAGCGCACTGTTTTCTAGGCCGTAGGTCCGGGCTTACAAGTACCCCTAGGTCTCTTTCACAAGTCGACTTCTCTAGGTTGATGTTGTGAAGGCTGTATACATCGACAGTATTTTTTCTTCCAATATTAAGTACGCTGCACTTGCTGGTGTTGAATTTCATTTGCCATTTTTCAGACCACCCCTGCAGTTTAGTAAGATCCTCCTGTAATGCATTTGCATCCTGCCCTGAATTAATCTGCCGCCATATTTTTGGTGTCATCCGCAAACTTGCTTATGTCACTGCTGATCCCAGTATCTAGATCGTTTATGTAGATTATGAACAAGAGTGGGCTTAGTACTGACCCCTGGGGAACCCCACTGGTTGCACAGCCCCACTCAGATTTAACACCATCTACGCTGACACTCTGCGTTCTATCGGTGAGCCATGACTTTATCCAATTTAAAACTTTCCCCTCGATACCATGAGCCTTAATTTTTCTCAGAAGCCTCTGATGCGGTACTCTGTCAAATGCTTTGCTGAAGTCTAAGTAAATTACATCGTAATTTTCGTCATTATCTACTACCTCGAAGACTTTCCTAAAAAACGTCAGCAGATATATATATATATATATATATACTGTATATATATACACACTAGTGAAAAATGCAAAGATTTACATCCCACCTTAACCTTCGTCATTTTGAATTTTAATTTCGTATATTTATCTTCCTTATCTAAGAATAATTTAATGATTGTTTCTTTCTCTTGTGTGCAGCGCGGTTCATCTCCAACGGGAAGGGGAATGAAGCACAGCTCCGCCAGGCGATGAAAAGCTACTGGCAGGAGTACAGCCCATCAATAGAGTCCATGATGCTTTCGCAAGACGCAACCTACCTCGCTGAGAATGAGCAGAACGAAATCCTCTCCTACCTACCTAACTACAGCGGCAAGAAGGTGCTTGAGCTCGGCGCTGGCATAGGGTAAGTGAAATGACTTATTACTGATTAGGGCGATCAATGAACAGGGTTTCATGAAAGTTAATAAAATACACAGGTCCCGAAAACTCGCGCAACAGTTTTAATGTCGAGACCACAATGATCAGTGACAAGAAATATGAGTTATGAGGGGGGGGGGGTAGGGGTGGTATTAGAGCATTGAATCATATGATGAATACATTTGTCTCTGCTAATAGCTAAAAAAATCAGTGCTAAAATGTATTTCAATTTAGGATCCATCATTGCCTAAGACCCCCCTCGTCCCCGGACCTCTGAGATCTCGCAGGACACAACGGCCATCTTCTAATAACTAGTGTTGAAGCGAGCAACATCAAAAATAAGTTTAATCATGTCAAGTTATGTTTCACGTCAACCACCCGGGTGTTGTCTATCAAAATCTGGGTTAATACATGCCGATGAATATTGATGGTAGTTGTGTCCAACAGGAGGTTCACGTCCAAGCTGGCAACAATGGCGGCTCACGTAACCGCTGTGGACTTCACGCAACAATACATCGACGAGAACCAGAAGCAGAATCAACACTTGAGCAACATTACCTTCAAGTGTGACGACGTCACCATGTGAGTTACCGAGCACACATAAACACACATTACCATGGTCATGTACAAATATGTCTACACACTTGCCCGCCCACATCCGCACAAACAGACACTGATTGACCCAGTGATACTGGAAACTAACTGGAGATCCACTTTAAATATTTACCTTTCCTCTTCTGCACCTCCGGCAGGTTGGATTTCCCGGCGGGATCGTTCGACGTTGTGTTCAGCAACTGGTTGTTCATGTACTTGAGCGACGAGGAGGTCTCGACGACGTTCAGTAAGATCTACGACTGGCTCACTCCTGGCGGCTACTTCTTCCTGCGCGAGTCCTGCTACCACAAGTCTGGTCAGTCGCTCTTCTTCACCCGCCAACAACTGTAATAAGACGGACATAAAACTGTAACATTAATACCATTTGGCTGAAGCTTAACCTCCCCCACTTATTTTACCTTAATATTAAGCTAAGCTAACCTAACCTCTCCAAGTAGCATTAGGATGTTTATTCCTCAGTTCATCAATACAAAGATAGGAGAGAGAGGGTGGAGGGAGGGGAACTAACACGATGTGGAGGTGGGGAAACTCTAATGAATCGTACACCCCTTACAGTAGAGCTCATTAGACTGACATATGTAGGCACATTATTATCTCACACCTTGACCTCCAACAGGTAATGTTAAATATACCGAAAACCCGACACTGTACCGCGCACCATTAGACTACCTACAGATGCTGCGAGTCTCCTCCAGAGATAAACCAGGCTGTTACAAGATCATTAGAGCCAAGAACATTCTAGTCTACATTCAAGTAAGTTTATTAGGAGACAAAAATAATGTTTAAATGAATCTTTTTTGTTAATACTCTGATGTTATTTTTTAAATAAATTCAGAATAAAGGACTGCAATATTATAGTTTGTTACACACACACACACAGTAACAAAAGAGGAATTAATCATCATGTTTGTATTTCAGCATAATGGTAACCCGAACCAACTGTGCTTTCTAGTCCAGCAGATGGAGAATGAAGAGTCAACCCCACTAAAGCAGCATCTTGAGTCAGTCTTCGCCATCAACAGCTTCACCGCCCTGGAGAGAGTGTTTGGTTACAACTGGTGCTCTACCGGAGGAGAACTTAGCCACAGGGTTCGTAATGATTCTAACCATATGGACTGAACAGATATACAGGGTAGTTTTACAAAGTTACTGGACTGAAGCTGCCGAGTGGATACAGTGCTCGTTTTTTGTCCCAATGATCGATGGTTCGACTCCAGGAACTCCCAGTCCACAGCTGTATATAAGCAATAATTTTTACAACAGTAGTACAAGCGTTGGGGTGCAGTGTCGGTCATGCTTCCTCTTTAGAGTAACTAAGGCTTAGAAAATTGTACTGTATCCACATTGTACCTAATGGGTAGTAATGCCCTTGGGACTAGCATTCAGTTTTTAATATTCCTCACATTATTTAAGCAACACGTTCATGTTTACCGATAATTGTACCTATTCCATGTGTCCTTTACAGCCGTGAAATGCGTTTGTCCAGGTCAGTTAAGAGTATAAATGTTAGATTATAATTTCCAGGAAATATCTTATTTTAAATCATGTTTCCTATGTTCACCAGGACTTCTCTGCTCGTCTTGGGTTACGGCCGGGTCAGCGGGTACTGGACGTAGGCTGTGGTACGGGCGGGGCAGCCACCTTCATGGCCAGACACTATGGTGTTCACGTCCATGGCGTCGACCTCTCCTCCGACATGATCTTCAAAGCCATCGAGCGACAAGGGAAACTCGAGTCAAGGGTGAAGCGAAGGGTTAGTTAACGACTTGTTGTGGTTTTAGAACTCCTCCCACAGCCGTTTTAAAGTGTGCTTCCCAGTCGTATCTTGGCTAGTTTTTGTATCTCGATAAACCTCTTCTGAACTGTACCAAGTTCCTAAATATCATAAATCTACAGTAATATTTCTATATGTTTTCTTTTCCTTTAGAAGTGACACAAGGAAAATAAAACTTTCATATATTGGCAGATTCAGTTCGAGATGAGCAGCATCATGGAAGTAGACTACGAGGATGGCATCTATGATGTTATTTACAGCAAAGGTACAATTCTCTACATCAAAGACAAACAAGAGTTATTCAAGAAATTTTACGTAAGTTTGTTAATTCATGCTCACCAATTAATGATATTAAAATAACACGACAGGGGTGCCGCACAATATGAGTGAGGTACTACACACTTAATAGCCAAATATCTGAATAAAGAAATATGATATACATAAAGCAACAGAATAATAGAAAGTTATCCATGGAGGCGGAGTAGTAATTTTTTTTAACATATAGTGGCCTCCAGCCTCCCCCAATAGCCACACCTTCGCCGCCATTTTATTACCTTAATATTAAATATCCTAATATATAAGTAGCTATCCTATCTGTGTTGAATTAGTTGAGCAAAAGATCTATGCGACATTCAGTGACTGTAGCCTCGTAGTCAATATCTGCAGCTGTTGTCGGCATTGGGGCAGAAGCTCTCGTTCCCCAGAGGCAGAGCAAAGCTGACAGAAGGAGGGAGAAAGACAGTCGACATCTCACCCAGGCTGTAACATAACTTCTGGGCTGCTGCTTCTGTTCGGAGATCACCTCCGCGAGTCTGGCGTAGAAACATCTTGCACTTGGTCCCATCCTACCAGAGGTTGTGAACACTGGAGGAGTGAAGCTGCCTTGATCAACATTTTGAGGAGTAAACATTACCTAATCAGATATATTCTTTGTTCTTAAGAGTAATACAGTATAATGTTTGGATCAGTGCCCCAAGAAGTCAGAGAATGATCTGAGTGGATTACGAAATAATATTAAGCCGAGACAGTGAATTACTAAAGGTGGTGTTGTCTCTCCAGCGGTGGTTGCGACCAGGTGGGACTCTCTTTATCGTCGACCACTGCTATACCACCTCCCAGCTGTCACCAGACCTCCTTAACTATATCCAGAACATCAGACGTAAGAACGACCGTAATTTTTTTCTTACCTCTGGTTATAATATTAGTGTTTTCTGAATATATATGCGAACGCCATCTTACCCCCCCCCCCCACACACACAAATAAATAAGCTGAAGAAAAATGTCAGTCTTCTACACGTTTATCTCCTGATATGAGCAGGTTTAATGTCTCTGTCTTAGTAAAAAGTTAGATACAGTATTAGGGGTTAAAAATACTCCTGGAAGAGATTAAGCTTTAAGAGTCAACAATGGAATTATAGTTAAGAAGGTTCAAAATTGGTTATCTTAAGGCTTTAAAAAGGAGATTTGTAATGTGACAGTGTTTCTGGTTTAATGGTATTAAGAACAGTGTAAATGAATAATTATACCGCGTTATTTACAGATCAATGCCTACTGACCATAGAGTCCTTTGTCGCCCAGCTCAAGGCGGCAGGTTTCGAGGATGTGAAAACCCAGAACCTACGAGAGGATTTCATCAAATATAAGGAAATGGAACTGAATTTCTTAACCTCTACTCGCGAGGCTTTTATCCAAGAATTCTCGCAGAATGAGTTCAACAAAATGTTTTCGGGCTTATCAGCGTCGGTAAGTCCCTCTCACTAAACCAAGACCACACAAACACAAGACAGTCTTAAATGTCCCTCACACAAGTCTCTCCTCATATATTAACCAAGCCAGAATTGGAACTAATGATAACTCCAATTTGTCATAGACACTATTATCAAGTGACATTAATTTTATTTATTTTTATTCTCATGTTTTTATTTGGTGTAACAGGTCAGAGCAATTTCTACTGGGCTATAAGGTGGATGGCCATTTTCTGTAGTTCTTACTTCAGAAGTAACGGTACCATACAGAGAGCCACTTTTTACATTCCCTCTTTCAGAACCGATGGATAAAAGAAGGACAATTCGCATGGGGAGCCTTCACGGCGCACAAGAGATTCAGGGAGGACCTAAACAACAAGTGAAGTGAAAAGAACGACGCTGATTGGATTACAAGATTTCGACCCTCAAAAAAAAATCATAAAGAAATGATATCCATGCAAAGCAGTCATTGAATCTTGCTGTCCTTGGGTAAAGAGCTTTAAAAACGGAACCAATTTACCATCAATAAGAACAGATTAACAGAAATTTATGATAACCCAACATATCAACCAACTACTGTACAGCGTCAGATATTACAGTAAAAAATAAAAATAAAATATGGATTTAGCCGTCATCTATAAATGTTCTTACATCAATAACTACAACCACAACTTGATGATGATAACGAATACTATTTTGTTAGCTTTGTATAACGAAGAGATAATATCAACATCAGCAATCGAGATAAAGCATTTAATTGTTATGTAGACACCAAATATTATTTTCATGTTAAAATAATTAATCTTCTATTAGCAAGATATCCTTCAAAAACTATATACTGTACTACATTGATGTAAAATAATTGAGATAAAAACAACGATTCCCATCCATAACATTACTTACAAATCAAATGGTACAGGGGTGAGTCTGCCTACACACCCAGGCAGCCTCAGCCTGTAGTACTCCTAATACTGTAAAATTTAAACCAACTAACCTAAACCATTTTAAGTTAACAAAACCAGTTGCATCTCTCAGGGAAGAATGTACTGATCACTAAACATAGTTAAGTGTATGGCATCTAAACATTTTATAATAGTTTTCTAAAACAGTAGTATGTTGTCCAAAACCAGTTGCATCTTTCAGGGAATAATGTACTGATCACTAAACATAGTTAAGTGTATGGCATCTAATCATTTTATAATAGTTTACTAAAACAGTAGTATGTTACAACTATTTTTTTTCATACGTTACCGCAAGCGGTACATAATTATGATGACATATAAACAAATGTTATGTTAGGCTGTAACTCATGTCATGTTTATTGGGCGTGCCTGTCCGTATACAATGTAGTGTTGAGATGGTTGAAGATGAGAGGCCCAGAAGGAGGTTGGAGGGTGTGGGAGTTTGTTTATGTATAATTATAATCACCTGACTCAGCCATAGCTGACCAGCCAAGGGGCCAGGCTATAGGGTGGGCATTTCAGTATAGCTACCCATATCTTAAGAGTCAACACTTACCCTGGCTTCTCTCTAGACTTTCAACACATAAGTTTAACTAGTACTTATTGTGTACACAGGTAGACTGTGTCATTGTTTTTGTGTTAAGATTAGACTAATTACATAGCCATGATTGTTATGTAAATATATATTGGATTAAACATTTATGTAAGAGTGCCTATGTATGACTTACTTGAAATACTAAATGAATTGTATTCAACAGGTTTGACCGAATTATAATGTTTGTGTACGACGTGAGAAGTATTATTCACCCTCTAACCGTCTGATTGGCGGTTACACAACATTTACGTACTTCTTGTTTCTGTATTTTTGTGAAATAACATAATTTACAAGTTATATCTTCGAAAACTCAGGCTGGCCAATACAGAGGCACGACCATATACACAATCATAACATACACTAAATGGATAGCATCATTAGGCTCTGGTCGATCTGATGAAATAAAGTAATACCTGTACTGTATTAAATCTGTTATTTTGTTTTGACATCTTCAATGAATTTTCTTCCCGAGCAACGCAGGGTAACACTGCCTGAAGCAAATTCATTATTTTTAATTACACTTGACCATGGTCAAGGTCAAAGTTAGAGGTTAATTATCAAAACATTCCAAACGCAGGTTCAGCTTACAGCTAGACGATACATCTAGGATACTGTCTAGTCCTCCTAAAAGCAAAAGTACTCAAACCTCAAACAAACAAAAAATCAATTTTTCGTTATACCGGGTGTCCGCATTGAAGTTAAAGAACCCTGAAGCCTTATAAGGCTAGATATATGGATTATGTTAAACTGTCCTGGTTCGTTCTACTCCATAAAATATTCTTAATTTTATATTTATTTCTTCGATTTTTTTTCTTTAAACCTGTGGGACCTGACTCAGTTGCCCCCAAAAAAAAATACAACACTGCTGCGTGTGTATGGACATGATGATTGTATGGGTATAACGAGAACATGCGCATTTACAATATGCAACCAATAAATAACCACCAAACTACTAGAGTCCTGCGTGTTTTTAAGTAGTTGACGTACGTGTAAAACCTAAACAGATATATTATTACCTTAATAAGTTCTATTGCGTCATTACCAAAATGACTGAGATAAGACTGTCTAGAGTCCAGACGTGTATAAGACACTCACTCCACCACTTGATAATGATACAACTGCCTGGGGGGTTTGCATAGCTATAGGATGTTTAATCGTGAACCGAAAATAGCTGGGATACGTAATCTTCAAGTGATCCCAAATTAATGTGAGCACCAGTCCCATGCGGTGCCGGACGCGTAATTTTTTTCCTGAGGGCTTCCGTCATTTTCAACAAGCGGCACCGTCGCAGTGTTTGAAGCGCAGCACCACTGTACACTCCGTAAGAAAGAGAGAATGAGACGATCATTCATACTTGGCTTAATATTGCATATCCGAACGTAATAGATATTAATACAAACAAATAATAACCTAACCGAGTCAGCACGGCCAAGATAGAACGAATTCTTTCTGCCACCAGCTGATTGTACAGTGGTGCCGCGCTTCAAGCACTGAGACTTGCCTCTTGTTCAAAATGACGGGAGCCCCCAGGAAAAAAAAATCTCGTGCCGGACAGAGCCACGGGCCGTGGGCAGAGAATATTTTCGGGGCGGTCTCAACGTGACAACCACGCCATGCAGGAGCACGAGTTGTCTGAGTTTGAATAAATAAATCTCTCGTATTTCTGGCTTATATGGCTTTAGAGTTAGAGTTATATTAATAAAATACGTCGTCGTCGTTGTTGTCTTTTTCACCCACCCTCACATACAGCGTCACAGCAGCCTCACACCCTAACATTACATCCATACAGCTATTTTCGTTTGTAAAAAAGAGAAACTGCGAAAAATAAAACAATAATATTCACTCAATTATTTTGGGCTGGTCAAGATCTCGGGCCGGGGACAAATAACCCAAATGCCCCCACTATAATCCGCCATTGGTCCCATGATGGCTTCAAAATATGGAATCGCTTTAAATTTCCATAAACTATAAACTTTCTGACACCATCACAAAAACTCTGACCAACATTCATTCCACAAGCTAAATCTTTAGTCAAATCTAGGCACTTTTTTTTCATACATCTTGTTAACACGTGTTGACAAGCGTGCATGGATGAAGCGATTAACAATACCTGGTGGGGAATTTTTTGAGATACAAGACATACAAAGTGTTTCCAAGTGAAGAAACCGGTATGTCCTCGTCGAGTTCTATCTTGAGTAATAAAAATATCTATGGGATGCTCCAATTTCACAGAATTATTACGAACGTTACATAATTTTTACTAAGAGTAATCTCATGGACTGTGACCCTCTTCATTTTGCTGGTCAACAGCTATCTAGTAAATTGCTGACTCTTTAAGTTAATCGCTTAGGGATGAAACTTCCTTGCTGCCCGTTGATAACAGGTAGCCCATCCAGCGCCCAATATTATTATGCCATCAGCTAACTCTCAACTCCTCACTAGCCCTAGCCTATCACCCTCCTCCCCCCAGCATTTCCCACTCATACCAATTTTTTGGAAGCACTTCATACAAAACCATTTGTTTTTAGTAACGTCGCTGGCTTAAACATAAATAGCCATGACAACGATTTAAAATCTACTAAATTAATTGTGTAATAACAATAACAATATACACAGGAGAGAGCTGAGATGTTTTAAATTTTAGATAAATGTTTCCCAGCTTATCTGACTTCTTTTCAAACTTTGCTTCAACAGCTAAGGTTTCTATTCACGTAAACTGACTCAGCTCATGCACTTGATAACAATTATTGAAAACCAATGAATAAATGTATTTTTATACACAAAGTCCTATCCGAGCAGGATAGGACTCGGAGCAACGGATTTTAGTTGGATAAGTTTAGGTTTAGGAGGGAGATGGGAAGGAACTGGTTCACAAATAGGGTGGTGGACGAGTGGAACAAGCTTAGCAACTTTGTAGTAAGTGCTGGAACGCTGGAAAGTTTCAAAAGGAGGCTGGATAGATTCATGGATGATAGAACGTGGTAGTAACTCTCGACAGGAGCTTCCATGCACAGGCCAACCGGCCTATTGCAGACTCCTTATTTTCTTATGTTTTTATGAAACGCCCCACACGTGACAAGGGTGTTATCAGCTGGTGGTGGTATCCTAGCGTGCAACAGAGAGACATCTTCACGCACCGCCATCGTTTTTACAAATTCTGAATATTGTTTTTGTTTACAATAATTATCAAGTTTCGTGTTCTCGCTACTTGACAACAGTACTTCTCTCGAACTATGAATTTCATGTGTACGTTATTTTATTTATAGCTCAATTGTGCATGCCCTCAATGGAAAAATCATTCAAAAGTCATCCAAATGGTCAAGTACTGACACACAAATGAAGGCGCTGAACCTTGTCATATTTTACGCTATCAAAAACATTTTTTAATAGTAGCTGAGGTCATTGGCGTAAGATAAGACAACAATATGGAGTGGACTCTGACACTCGGAAGACATCAGCTGATCTAGTAATCATTGTTCTTACTTATTGTCTCAGTATTACAGTAAAAGTTTGAAGGGTGTTTTATTGATTAATGAATGTCTTTCCAAAACTGGAAACGTGTTGGTTACCGAGCGAATGTTTTTAACCGAAAAAGCATTGTATGTGTACAGTATGGCTGATATTCAACATAACAGTAACTTCTGAATCATGGTTGAATAAAGACACTTGGAAGAGGTGGAGAGTTGAAAGAGGTGCATATGAAAATTTTCGTTTCCGAGGAACATTCATTATAAGAACCCATGACCCTAGTAAGTAATAATTGGACCCAGTGGAATATGCTTTTTCAATGTAAATGATACGATGCAGTATATTTTTAATGTGATGTTGAGTTTTGACATAATCACACTGCCTTTGTTAAGGTTCTCAACTGAACTCACACTTTCTCGAATTATCATAGCTGTAATACTTAACTGTAGGTACAGCAAGCTAAAAAAAAAAGCCGAGCCGTCATTCGTAGAAAAAATCCCACTAGTATTTTGAGTGACAGGTTTAAAAAATTCAAGAATATTATATCAATACCCGGTTATGCAACGTTCAAGAAACGTCCTATTAAGCTGGGTGGAAGCTTCTGTCAATCGGCCACAAGGCCACGCCCGTGACCTAGTAGTTCACCGCTACCTTCTTCTACCAGCCAGTCACCCTAGCGACAAACATTTTGAAACCTGGCAACCTACTGATTGTTCGCATATGTTGTATTCAGCTATCACCGTGCTGGATTCTCTCTTTAATGAGAAAATTCTAGAACAAACTTAACTGGGGAGCCCCCCCCCCCCCTCCACACACAGCGTGCCAAAGTTGTCGATATATTTCATTATTTTAAGAACATAAGAACATAAGAACATAAGAAAATAAGAAAATAAGGAATCTGCAATAGGCCGGTTGGCCTGTGCATGGCAGCTCCTGTCGAGAGTTACTACCACTCTCTATCATCCATGAATCTATCCAGCCTCCTTTTGAAACTTTCCAGCGTTCCAGCACTTACTACAAAGTTGCTAAGCGTGTTCCACTCGTCCACCACCCTATTTGTGAACCTGCCTATATAATCAATGTATACAGCAGCTATATACATTTTAATATGGGCATATGCAGTTTTACCTCTCATAAACACAAACATCCATTACATGCTCGCCACACGTGAGAAGTGGACTTTAAACATCAGCAACCGACTCACGCAGTGGTGCCAACCCTAAATCAGTGATGTCGTTAATGCTCACCTTAGTTATACTGTATTGGTAAACTGAACATAGTACATATAACTAAAAATATCACTGGCTTAAGTACTGTAGCTCTGAAACAGGTTGGGCTATTATCCATCATGTTATGTTTAAGGAGTTGTACAAATACGCATACATCCATCTACATTCTACAGGAATAGACCATAATTAAATTACATCAATTAGAGATACATTACAAATATTCATAGATAGAGGCCATTACGCATTATAAGGAACATAGTAACTCGGTGGATGTGATATTATCTCAGGGATAATGGGGGTAATGCCACCTTTGGGTATTTTATTAAGACTAACGCCAGACAATTCTATTCAACTGCGAGAAACCCGTCAACGAATGGTTTAACAAGCAACTTCCTTACCCGACATATACATACTCTATATTATCGCTTAAGGCGGGTTACATTCACGACAGCACTAACATATACAGTATATTGCCATTGGTGACAGAACAGAATTATAGAAGCTATTGTACTCCTTGGTATCACTTCCCGTGGTATGGTACCCTCAGTAACACATGGGGAGGAAATTGGGCTAGATTACAAGTACGGAATCTTCCCACAGCACCTGTAGTCCTCTCCCCAGCCAGTCGCTTCCTTGCCAGACGTACGGCAGCAGGGTAGTCAGTTACCAGGCGCGAGCGTGTGCACCTCCTATATGGCTGACTATCCAAGTACTCAATTTTGAGTGACAACATCCACTTCGTCTTGACAGGTCAGTGGTTCCATACTAAAACTAATCCCTTGACGTGCTTGTGACTTATATTATTTTTGTCACAAGATATATTCGAAAAGCCTTTACATATTTAAGGTATCATGGTAAGGTTACTTGTTTTTTTTGCGTGTGTGTGTGTGTTTACGAGAATTAGCCCACCCGGGCCACAGGTCGAATGACCCACAACGGGGCCTAGGAGGCGAAAAAATAAGAACAAAAAGAAATTAAAAATAGAAAAGAAAAAGGTTATAGTGTATTAATCTACACCACGAAGATGCCGGAAAACCAGCGTTTTAAAGTGAGACCGATTGTATAAGTGTGGAAACACAGGAGAAGGCAGAGCATTCCACAGTTTGGCTGTGTGAGGAAAGGATGTACTATAACGGGTTATTATAGTGTGACAGACATCCACAGAAAAATGGTGGGCAACGCGAACAAGACGTGTGTTACCAGCCCACGGCCTTGCCGGCGGTACACAGGATGCCAAATCCACCGAACGGTTAGGTAGGTTAATTGGCAAATCCTAAATAATTTTAAGGTACAGTGTTAATTTAATTAAAAAAATTTGTGTAACTTAAATCAATTAAACTGTCCCACCCAAATATATCAAACGTAATTTAAGGCAACATTGACAAGTTAAAGGCTGAAAATAACTGGGGCTTCGTAAATCACATAGTTGAGGGGTGAGGTTATACGTCATGTAAATCTCGGTACTGTAGTACTGTACCGAGGCCGTTCGGTTGGTGCTACTATAGCGCGCGGTCTACAAGATATTTAGTTTAGGTCAGGTCAGGTCAGGTCAGGTCATTTAAGGTAAGGTTAGGTTAGACTAAAGCTGTCTTTGAAGACCGCACTCAAAAGTAGCACCGTTCAGTGCCTATGGATTTAGAAATCGTTGGTTGACATCGCCACCACAGCTGTATTATTTCCTACCGTCACTCTGCACTGAGTATTTCATAACATACAGCCATGCGACACGGTTATGAGTATCAAAGATATTTGTCAGACAAATGTATTTAACTACAGCAGTGGTTTTGTTACATCTTAAATGACTACAGTTTGTTTTGTAAAGCTACGTGTTACTAAAACCACGTAGTAGTGGATATGTAGAGAAGAGAGCCATGAACTCTGAAGAATGCAAGAGATGTAGGAAGGTAAAGTTAGGAGGTGGGGAATAAAGTGGAAGATTGAAAGCAGGTGGGGTACTGTATCCACCTTACAGAGACCGCGTATTTCTTTAACTGTGTTTTATATGTACCGGACAGTCAAAAACAAAAGATGGCTGATAATCCTATACCAGCACTATGTTTAAGGTTCATTCATGACGCTCTTTCTATTGTATGTACACCTCATCATTACTTACACCAATCATTTACTACCAAACTATGCGTATCTTAATTGGATATATTGCTAAATTTTATCATAACGTGAAATATGATCTAAAGTCTAAAAATACCTGACTGAAGTTGCTATCTCTTATCAAGGTTATCTCATTTAAGTCTGTTATAGGCAATTTTTTTCAAAATTTTATTTTCTGACCCTCCACCCCACAGTTGCCGCATTTTCCTGCTTGTTACACCAGGTGAATAGGTCAGGAAAAACTCGTGAATCCCCACCACCATGAGCAACAAGGCCGCTTCCGCCACACAGGAATTCCTCGACAGCTCTCAGTACTCCCTCAAGCGTATCCTTCGCTATGAAAGGATCTTCGGCCACACCTGGGTGTCCACAGGCGGCGAGACTACCACTAAGGTTTGTATAACCCGAAAACAAACTCTTCCTATTCCTCTGGATGAGAAAAATCACTAACCCCACATTTACATCACTGCAGGGCGCTTTGAATGCTCAAGCCATGCTTCACGATAATGATCCTACACCTCTGTATCTTGGCAGGACTTCCTGATCAAGTTGGGATTACGTCCGGGTCAGCGAGTATTGGACGTGGGCTGCGGATCTGGTGGGTCAGCCTTCTTCATGGCCAGGAACTATGGCGTCCATGTCCATGGCATCGACCTCTCCACCAACATGATCAACATCGCGCAAGACCGCTTATCTCGCGAGGACAAGGAAGTGCGCGACAAGGTAAGCTAATGAAGACTAACAGCGTCTTTGTCATGCTGAGTCGTGTAAAATTGTTAGTCCACAAACACTCGTAGCACTATCAGTCGTTCATTTACAGCTGTTGCTATCACAAACACTTGTAGATTCCCCTTTGACCCATATGCAGCCCATTAAATAAGCCAAGGTAAAGATAACTCCTACATCCCGCAGGTGAAGTTAGAGGTGGCGGACACCACTAAAGTGCAATACAACGCCATCTATGACGTCATCTACTCCCGAGACACCATTCTTCACATCCCTGACAAAGAACAGCTTTACAAGAATATGCACGTACGTTTTAGGGACCTAGGCCTACTTGTTCAGGGAGGAATAGGCCTACCTGCTATAGAGGGGGAATAGGAATGAAATTTTCTCATGAAAGTGTACTGGAACTGAATGAGAGTTTAATACTTACCAGAGAGGTGCACTATGGAGCAGTTCCCATGACTGGTTAACGACGACGTTAGTTTCCCTTTTATGTTATTCAGGACCCTTTGCAACCTCTGTTTTTGTCTATGTTGATAATATTGGACTTCACGTCTTCCCTCCTCCTGCAAGAGAATCTGCTTTCGTAAAAATGATCATAGATTTATATACTATATATAAAAAGCGATGAAACTAATACTGTACTCTCCTTCCTGAAGGCATGGCTGAAACCCGGTGGCACTTTGTTCGTCACCGATTACTGCCGTGGCGACCGTCAACACTCAAAAGAATTCATTGACTACGTGAAGCAGAGAGGTGAGGGTACAGCCTAATCTCATGGGAATATGTCAAAAAGACTTTTTAAAGCTAAACTTACCCAACGAACATAAAATTTTAACTAAATTTACCTAAAGACAATTTTCTGACAATATGCCCGGTTATATTTAATGTGGAGAATTGTGTCCACCGGGTTTAGTTAGAAAATTATGTCCACCGCATACATTTAGTCTAGAAATTATGTCCAGGCATAATTAGTCTGAGAATTGGGCCTCCGCGTATGTGCAGCTAAAACAATGCATTCTTTCGTCATGACTAATAAGAGAATTGTGTTCTTCGGACTTTATCAGCCAGGAAAACTTTATCCTGGGGGCGTAGTCAACAGTAAAATACTTTCTTCAGTGTCATTCAAAACAGCGACACCCAGGTTGAAAGAACATAATGATGATATTGGACAAGACAGTAGATGAGCAGAAGCATGTCAAATGATGAATAGATATGGGTGTAACAAACGTGAGTAGACTTGTTCAACAGAAAAAAGTATACATATTAGCAACGTATAATGAAGGAGACTTGTTTGTGTAGGATACGACCTACGGACGGTGCCGGAATATGGGCGAGTGCTGGAGCAAGCGGGCTTCAAAGATGTGCAAGCTGTAGACCTCACCCAGACCTTCATCTCCGTTCTCACCAGCGAGCTCAAGTACTTCGAGCCCACTCGCGAAGCCTTCATACTGGTAAGTTATGAGCACCCACACACGACAGGTTCAGGCAGGGTTATTCATCGGAGAAACATATAAATAATACAAACAGGATTATTATTTTTTAAGACCTCTGTACTCCAGTTTTCTAATAATAATTATTACTATAGGGAATTTAAAATATAGTTACAGTTGTCAGCAGAAGTCCTCCCGCAGCCCTGAGTAAGAACTTTTACTGGCAACTGTACATTGTGATTTTATGAGAATGCTAATATTGTTCCCAAGTAAATATGGTATTTCGTTCTCATGTTTTCCTTCTCCATGGCACTCCCTTGTTTGCCAATTCTATTGTTATATTATTTTGTAAGATAGATGTTTCAATTTCTCTTACTTCCTATACCTTCATTACGACAAATTCCGTACGTTTCCTCATGAATCATGTACTTTCCACCCTGATTATTATACACATATACCCGACACATCAATACAGTATGTTCCTTCGTTGAACACCCCCTGGTCTATCCTACAGGAGTACAGCGTGGAGGACTACAACGAAATAGTAGGCGGTTGGAAGCAGAAACTAGTGCGCTGTGCTGCCGGGGACCAGGCCTGGGGCATGTTCATTGCTAAGAAGTAATTCCTCCGCCTCCTGAACTTTCAAATCCACCTCAATCACACCATGGATGACTGGAAGAGGGAGTCACCGGGTCACCAAGATTTGTTATAACCACATCAAGATGTCCACCACTTCCACAACACACTCATTTCTAAGTTGAATAAAATTTGGGTCTGTCAAAAAGAACCCTTAAAACTGTAATTAGGAAAGAACTTATTGATGAGTTTGACGCAAGTAGACAAGTGCAAACAGGCACTAGTCGATCCATAGGTTACCATGATGAGATGTATCAAGTGAAACATGTATATGGAGCAAGTAACAAGATTACAAGATGTTGTAACCGCTAGATTAAGGTTAGGATATAAGTACCTTTGGCAGTATGTTCCTCAAGCAGATGTAAACAAAACTAAATGTAAAGTGTGTGGCCATACATATGGCCACACTTGAACACTACGTCCTCGACTGTGTGAAGATAGAACCTTTTAGGGACAGGTCCAAGCACACTGTGTGTGAAATGGCACAACACTTCATCTCTAATGGCAAGATAGCCGACATATTAAGATTGTATCCACTTTTTTGCACTTAGTAACTATATCAATTCTCATGTACAGAACCAAATACGCAATGTGCTTGAATACCTCCCACGTAAATATGAATAACAAAGTGTGAGGCCAGACATACTGCCTCACACGCCTGTTCTCACGCATTTGTGAATAAGTTACCCTTTATGTATAGAACTAAACAAATAATGTAATGAAATACTGTGTAACTTTCAGTGCCATAATATCCTGACAACGGGGGTTAATTATTATGACCCTTTGTAAACCCTACTCTGTTATCCTTTTGCGCTACCGCTCACAGGATGAGTGTGGGGTGCACAATAAAGTAGCCGCTGCAAGCGGCAAAATCAAAATCAAATCATTTCTAGGTGTCTATTAACTCCAATCTCCACCCAGTGCTTCCAGAAACCCATCCACTTATGACTGACATCCAAGTTAAGAACACCCCAGGAATTTGTTTAGCGATACCTTAATCCTCGGCATGGAAATCTCAAAACCCGTGCAGTCCCACTGATCCCGTACAAAAATATTTGGAACCCATGCTTACAACTACCTCCACCGCATTGAATATTCCACGACACTTGAAAATTATTCAATCAAAGACACCTCCCCCCCTCCATATAGTAACTCCCAAATTGCAAAAATTCGTTCAAGATAATCACGTCATAGGTACCCACAACCTCTCCAGACTACGATACTGACTCTCCTCCCACTTTTACTTATAGATATCAAGGATTTTGGTGGCAATTCCGTCCACGATACACTACTTCTAGATTTAGATGGGAAAAAAAGTGAAGAATAATTTCCATCCCGAGTACCCACAACTGCTGCATTTTTTGTGACGTTCTCTACTAGATATTCCTGCATTTATGTGTCGTTCCTCCAAGGAAGATTAAATATTTTATTTTAATTTTCCTTCCTTGTCTATGACACATATTTCAATAATTACTACGGCAACTCTTCTTTTCTCCACACTAAGGACATGTTACAATTTTCACGTGAGTTGCAGGTGTTGGCCGTTACGGGTAATGTTTGAGATGTTTACTTAATGAACGTCAAGTTATCTAAAGCATATATAATTTTAAAATACAAAATATATTTTCCTCTAAGATGTTTTGCATTTTCTTGTGAACAAATATATTTCTTTATATAATATAAACGAACGTAAAGTTGGAAATAATATTGCTGAGAGTTAGTCAAGCAATCTTATTTCCATGTTTAAGTACGTTTACACGGATTCAACATTCATTGGTTTTGAGCTGGCAAATTGAAAATATACTTACATACATTGTGAAGTTTACACCATAACACTGCATTGCTTATACTACAAAAACCTGCAACGGTAAAATTAGTATCACAGCACTCGTCCACACACTCGAAGTATTTGTGAGGCACTGAGGCAGCTTCAGGCAACGCGCGCCGCTTGACGTGACAAGTGGGGCAGCTCTGGAGTGTCGAATAATTCAGCAACGACTTAACCTGTAATGTTGATTGGTCCCACAACGCATTTATTGAAATGTCCTAATTATTTAGTAAGTTCTTTCCTAGCATGATAGATATTGGTGTTTTCATTATTTAATGATCTCATTACTGTATTATTATATTATCGTGGGGAAAAACATTTTATTTGGCGGCTTAGTTTCTGGCTCATTTAAATCTTTATTCCAACCGACAGGCGGCGTCTCATTCACTAACCAGAGGTTTGGGAAAACCTCGTACAGAGGTGCATTTAAAATGCAGCATTTTACTTATACTGTAGTCAGTAAGAAATAAAATAGTTCCATCGCTCATTTATAAAAATATTCATAATCAATTATTTCTAATAACTTATTCTCCTATCAGTATTGTACGTCGGCCAGCGAGATGAGGAGTGGATCATGGGCATTGCAGAATCTGAAATATCATGCAGTGAATAAAATGCAAGTTGTTTTTCTTTCATTGGGATTAATTTTATCAATGAGCCGTCGTTTCCAAATACTGTACAATACATATATGTTGTTTTTGCGCTGTAGCA
Source organism: Homarus americanus (assembly GCF_018991925.1). Classification (NCBI taxonomy): domain Eukaryota; kingdom Metazoa; phylum Arthropoda; class Malacostraca; order Decapoda; family Nephropidae; genus Homarus; species Homarus americanus. The sequence continues at coordinate 9,492,862 of NW_024733734.1, forward strand.
TCGGGAGCTAGTTAATAAACAGTATAGAGTCTATAGACAGACATCCAGGGGCTCTAAGCAGAAGAATCTAAATTCTGGAGGATTTATGAGACTGAGTTAGTCCGGATTCTTAAGAGTAACAACAAAGATTCTTCTGTACCACAGGAGAGAAATGGCCAATTGACGGCTGTAGGAATGCAGAAGAATGCTTCGTTTCCTTTAACCGGTAACGAGTTCATTTGGTTTCTTTGCTAATTCATTGTACTACCGTCAGTCGAGCCAGATAACTAAGGGTTCATGGGATTATTTCAGAGCAATTTTCTGCAAACTATTTACGGAAGGCTTTGAAGTCAGTCATTACCATAAGACATAATAATTAAAATATAAATCATGCTCTGCTATTGATTACTGTACATAGCAGTAAAGGCAGGGAGCTCTGTCACCTAACCTTTTAAACAAACACAGGATGCTTACGTAATTACAATAGCTGTTAACCATAAAAGAATTAAAAAAAATGGAAACGAAACCAAAGGAAAAAATCAAAACACAACAACCATAGACAGTTTAGCTAAATTAGTCTAGAGCTTTGATTCCCCACAACACACTTGGTTGTTTTTGAGTGGTGATGAAGGAGCCTTTTCAGTTTCCAACAAGTCCATTCATAATTGTAACGAGAGCTGTGATGACCAAACCAGGCACGACTTAACAAACCCATCCACAAATACCTGGACACACATTAAGAAAACCGGAGTTTTAAGACTCAGTGAAACATACTGTTAGGATTTGTTTTCCATTTTATTATAATGCTGCTGGGATTATGTCCAATGGGATTAAGTCCTGTGAAAAATTGCCTGCTGGTAAGAATTTGTTTGGAAGAAAATTATCAAGTCAGATTTTTCACTTGTTGGTAACAAGTGTTAGGAAGATACAAAAACACCAGGTGTGTATGTGTGGTTATAGGTGGGTGGTAGACTCAAGTGGTTTTTACGGTTGTTGGCAGTAAGTCTTCTTCATGGTAATCCTGAAGCCATACAGAAAAGGTTTTTTACACTGGAAGATATAATAAAATCAGTGGCCCACCATTATTTACATTATTACTTTTATCCTCTTCGCCATTGTTCGGTTCGTTAGCCGCTTGAGCGGTCGGTAACGTCTCTATTACACAGTGGTAAGTACTGGCTCCAGAATGTATGCATCTGTACTCGGTGTCGTCACAACGCTCTGTGGAAAATTTTTCGTGAGTCTATGGTGGGTGTTGTTGCCACAGCAGATATGTCTTCATAGTGGATGGTAGGGAGATGCCTGGTGGGAGACCATGAAGTGGCAGGACTCCTGAGCATACAGAAGGGGCAGGTTTGTAGCACAGCTGGGTGGGTTTAACAGCATGAGTGAGAAGTGTGTGTCGTTACTTCTTGGCAGTGAAGGCTCCCCATACGAACTGCTGACTTTTTACCCAACCCAGCTGGTGATTCAGAGAGATAGGCAATTACTACAACTCTGAAGACACATCATGACGTATATAAGAAAGTTAAACCATGGGATATATGAGAGAACAACAGACGAGGGTGAAGCAACAGACGAGGGTGAAGCAACAGGCGAGGGTGAAGCAACAGACGAGGGTGAAGCAACAGGCGAGGATGAAGCAACAGACGAGGGTGAAGCAACAGACGAGGGTGAAGCAACAGACGAGGGTGAAGCAACAGACGAGGGTGAAGCAACAGACGAGGGTGAAGCAACAGGCGATGGTATTACTCCTTTCAACATCCTACTCGGGAATAACACAAGCTGTATTATATTAAGCCTTAAACAGTATTTACTTAAAGTATCGTTCTTAAGCAGCATATTAAAGACTGACTACGTCCTGTACAATACTATAATATTACATACATATACCAAAATGGATTTACAATTTCCTATGTGTTAATGCATATGCGTAATTAGATAATATTTCAATGGAAGTATGAACATATGTAAGAGTATCAGTACATGAAGTATTACGTAACACCCACCTTATTGGAGCATATATTGACTAGCACATCAAAGTCCTCCTGAGAATACTGGTCGACAAAGGCTTCCCTTGTGGAGGTGAAGCTGTCTAACTCTTCCTTCTGGATGTCATAAAACTTGTCGCACAGGTCCTGTTCCTTCACCTCCTTGAACCCAGCAGCCCGCAGAGTTGCTCCGTATGTCTCCATCGTCACAAAGGCTGAACCTATTGGGAGTATAAACACAACACCACACTGTCTGAGGAGCTATGTTCTCAAAGTGAAGACAAAGTGTGAGAATGGGAGATATTTTCTAGTGTACCTTAATGACAAGACAGTACTGTAAACGTTTTCTAAATCACAGACACGAGGTAAAAACTACTTTCGAAATTGTTCCTTTCATCGTTCATTATCATATTCCTGTATCACTTAAGAAAGTAATTATGGGAGTAACATCTTCCCACAACTGAAGTGTTACGTAATTTAAAAAAATAATTTTTTTTATTAATTCGGCTAAATTAGCTGCAAAATACAGTATCAAATTCCATCAAGATTAATGACCTTTTGGCCTTGAAAACTGATCCAAGACCTTCAAAATTTAATCAGATGTAATACATCTTGTCTAAAATTGGTCAATATCTATTTATCCAGTCTTCAAGAACTGTATCTTAAACACAAGATCTGGAAGAACAGATGCACAGGGACAAACCAAGGTCATGAATACATATTTAAGAAAGACACTGGAGAAAGATCCATAATGTTGGGCACAGAAAATAGAACTACAAAAAACAAAGGATCCAGAGAAGATAATGTTTAAAAGTAGGGAAAGCACCGTCATAAAGGCGAGACACGAGATAATATTGTGTAGTTATCACAATCTGACAGTGTTAAAAACAAAATGTGGCAACGACAACTCACATGACTTCTTCTCATAGCTAAGGAACTCCTGGGACAGGCGGCCCGTGCCCCGGAAGTAGTCGGTGGTGAAAAGTGTCCCTCCGGGTTTCAGCCACCGCTAAAACAAATAATTTTTGTGATTAGGACTCTATATACATTTATTTATCTACTGTATGTATTTGCCCAAATCAGGTATGTCTTCAAGGAAAACAAGGACAGAGTATAATGTGGAAGAGGTACTAGAGTTTGGAGGAGTGTAAGATGTTGTGCAGTTAGATCTCCTGTTTGGTCTACGTCATGGTGGTGGTGAGTGATAAACGGCGTAATGAATATAGAAATAATGACAAACTATGTCTATACCCCCTATTATCCTTTTCAAGCTATAAAATGGTTCCTCAAACAGAAACTCCACACGCATATGCCACTATCCATTTCTGTGCAGCTTCTATACCGCCAGATATCAAACACATACTTCATCTTTCTGTCCTATTCTTCCTACTTCTACATCTGTTATGATTTCTTCCCTTACCATCATATTAACACACCATCAATGTAGCGACAATGAACGAAGAAATGTAAATAGGAAAATTAGTCATTTCTTTAGGTTGGAGATGATGTCCTCTTTCTAAATAATAGCTAAATGAACTATCCAAGTACTGCATTTTGTAGCTAACTGATGAAATGCATGATAATTTATGTGATTATCCATAAAACTAAAGGAGTGACATTTCTATAAATTTCCCTCTCTAAAATTATCTACCAGTGCCAGGTTTGTGTATTTTATTTGTATCATCCCTCGTCAACTTGTGCTACAACATGGATGTAAGGCAAAATGGTTGAGGTTGTTTACTATTCCTTTTCTCAACCAGTTACAGCCTTCTTATGAGGTACATGTGGTCAAATGATGTCTATTGGCCATGACAGTCATCCGCTTACCAACCTGCAGTCTCGCCATTGATTTAATGAGTTCAATTGCAAAGAACTGTTAACTTGCCCGAGTGGAAAACTTAACCGGGCAGACAGGTGGATTATGATCATTATATTAGACAAACACATAACGCCCCCTACCACAGATGGCAGGGGCAGAGAAACTAGCATATTTCAAAGAATTTGGTTTACTTAAAAATAGACGTTTCCTTTGTCTAAAATAAAGAGATATTGATCATGTAAACACGTTCACACTTACATAGAGTTTGGGGAAGAGTTTATCTTTGTTGGGGATGTGGAGGATGGAATCCCTGCTGTAGATGACGTCATAAGTGTTGCTGGCATACTCTGCTTTCATGATGTCACATATCTCAAACTGGATCTATGGGGGGACGAAAAACAATTAAATGTTTACTCAGTACTTAACGACAATTATGACATTTTGTACTGTGAATATGAAGTAGTATATATGCAAAAGAATTATAGGTGGTCATTAGGTAAAAAATATTTATGTATATTTTGGTACTGTACTTACCACAACTTTACAATAAAATAATAAATTGATGCCCTGTTGTTGTGTCAAACAGATATGCAGTACGTATATGTTTATTCTACCTCTTATTTAAGCTTTCACTTTCCTTACATATTATCCATCATTCTCGTTTATCCACCATGTTCTTGGTCCCATTTAAAGCTTGATATGCCAGGATAAGCAGGAGGAAGATATAAATTATCCATTACAATGAAATAAGCCCCAGAGGCCACTGCCTATTGTGTAAAGCACAAAACATACATGAAATTAATCAGCCCACTCCGAGGTAACTGCAGTATACAACCTTAACATAGCACCCCACCTTGTTCACGCAACACAAACTCATTTCAATCACAAACCCGTTTCTTGTCGTCTGTGTTCAGGTTCTCCTGACGGTCTATGGATAAGTTGATCATACTGGTGGAGAGGTCGACGCCATGGATATGAATACCGTAGTGTCTAGCCATGAAAAAGGCTGAGCCACCAGCACCGCAGCCTACGTCCAGCACCCGCTGACCTGGACGTAATTTAAGATGTCCGCAGAACTCCTGGTAAACAAAAAGACGTCACAACTCTGTCCAAATAATCCTACTAAGTACAGCCGTTAATGGTCATGGTGTAACTTCTGATGCATTGAAAATTAACATATACATTTGGCCTAACTACAGTAGATCTATAACTTCCTTTCATAAACATAAATGATCTCCCTCCCCCACTATCTCGCCTCTACAACAAGTATGTTATAGGAAAAATAATCAACAAAATAAAATAGTAATATCCCTCCCACTGACTTCAGGACCTTGAAGCGAATAATAATGGGGAGTTAAGCAACATCCAGGCATGATAAATTCACCACACCATCAACACACGCACAGTGTTCAGCAACACAGCCTAGTACACGTCAATCTTCTCCATTGTTAAGCCTCCACATACATACAGTATATATGTTTTTTTTGCCCCCTTCTAGGTCTGCAGTTTCACTACGAAAGGGAATTTGTTAACTCAGGGGCGTTAACACTGTCTTCAACCTCCCACTCAACTAATTTGTCAAGCTTTCATAACGTACTCATAGATATACTGACAATTAAAATCAAATACAGATCTATAATGAGTACAAGTATGAACGTACCCTGGTAGTGGCTTCACCGCCTGTGGACACCCAGGTGTGGCCAAATATCCACTCCAGTTTGAGGATGAAGGACAGGGAGTAGCGAGTCTCCATAAGCTGCTCTGTTGTCTCCCTCTCGACCCGTTCAGCCAGGAGACACACCTCACAAGGATCTCCGCTCTTATGCATGGAGAGGCCACACAGAAAAGGTATTATATATATCTTACCCAAACATTTCAAACTGCCTTGACTATTGTCGAAGTTTGAAGATTAAACACTAATGACCGAAATATGTAAGGTGAACAATTCTATATTCAGGTGCAACTATTAAACACTTTCATATTTTTATAGATACTTTTCATCATATTTGTCATTGGCACAATAAAAAAAATAGCATATCAAACCAGTTATATGAAAACCACAGGTAAACACTCACTGCGATGTAGGCGACGAGGTTTTTTCCACGGGTGACGTTGAGAGCAGAAGTGGGAGATGTGGTGGCGTGCAGCATCCCGCAGTACTTTCTGCCGTTCCTGTACACTCGCCCGTCGCCAGTCACCACCTTCCCAACTAGTGAACAGTTTATTCAATGTTCGAGTCAATAAAGATATCCTATAACCCAGCCTACAAAGTATACAACGTTGGAAAAACTTACAAATAGACATGAACATTCTCTTACTCTGTTCCCCGGGATGTCCTTTTACATACAACTACTGTAAGCTACAACCCTCACAATACCGAACATAACACAAACTGAGGGGATAAGAGATACTGCGAATATTAGCCACATCAATCACTGAATCTCAAGACTCCCAGCTGCTGTAATAAGCCACACTGCATATACTGTATATCGCTTTAAACATTTTGAGACGTAGGTTATACCAATAAAAATAAAGGGTATGGTACAGAATGGCGACAAAAGAATAAATAAATAGAAAGCAAGATTGTTGTTTCTTCATACTTTCGTGTTTCAAAGTTAGCCATCGCCCCTTTCCATCTCTTAGCCAAAGAAAATACCGAGTCACATACGGAAAAATCGTAAAATAAAAAATTAATAAAGATGATCTTAAAATGAAAATAAAATAAGTCTCCATAAAAGAAATTAAGTGATAAACAGATTACCAAAAAAAACTTTAAATATAAAGTTGATAGATCAAAGTTGACATGTTTGACTAACCACCAGGTTGAAATTAACAGGTGTAAAACGACAAGTATCATATTACATATTCATTTCTATATAGTATTTAATTTACAATGATGACCAGAGAACTAACCTGACGGGTGGTACGATTTCTCCCTCAAGAAGAAGTGGCCGCCAGGGGTGAGCCAACTCAGCACCCGGGACATAAGGTTAGAAGCAGAAGGGTCATGAAGGTTTTCGAAAAGCTTGCTGCTACACACAAGGTCAAAGCTCGCCGACGGGAAATCTAACCTACAAAGAATCAAGTTATTGGGTGGTGGACGTTCTTATTGGAAGGGTAGGGAGGAAAATTAAACCTAGGGGTGGGGAAAGGGAATTAAACCCGAGATGGGGAAAAGTTTGAAACCTGAGCAACTGAGGACCTAATGTTTATTACAAAGAATTTTTATTTTTCTCTCACAAAGAAAAATGCTTAAGGAAAATATACAACCACAAAACCATTCACCTGAAATGATTAAGACGTTGGAAATATATTGCAGTGGGTCGGTTGAAGTACTACGGATTGTGATGACTGTAGGAGAAAAGAATAGAACCGGGGTTTCTCAGTTGAATAAAACCATCAGGCGTTAGCAATGAATAAAATACCCGAGTGCAATACTACTCCTTAAACTGGGTAAAATATATCGAGTTAAACTTGTCGTCAGTAATAATTCGTCATCGCAATGGCGTATAAAAAATATTTCTTTTATAATATTGTATGTTGACGTACCAGTTATAGTTAATGATCTAATCACATAAGGTGAGGCACTACCGCGTTGCATCAACATTATTTCAGCCACACGGTTCTTGTAAGCATAGTTGACGTGCAGTGGTGGTACACTTCCTTCTGTTGTCTATATTTTGTTTGTTTGGAATAAAATTAATATCCCCTGGACCTTCCCCTGTAGTGAAATATTTAAGTAAATAAAATAAAAATATATCAATAAGTGTTGCTGGTGACAGGCAGTTAAAAAACGGGGAACACCTTAGTATTGAGTAAACTCACTTGGTAACGTCGTCACACTTGAAGGTAACGTTGTCCACGTGATGGTCCTTGAGCTTCTCATTGGCATTGTGTTGCATGGAGTCCACGGCGGTCACGTGAGCCGCCACCGCTGCCAGTTTGTACACAAAACTCCTGTTAAAGACATCGTCCATTACTGTATATTACCATAATGGTCATGTGATATACCAGTCTACCACTTGGCCGAGAACGTCAACCTCATGTGGGGTGAAGGGTCTAGAGTAAAGAAATCATGACACGGGGATTGTTGTGTAGTAATTTCGTAACTCAAGAGAATATCAGTTGTGCAATCGATTTACAACAGTCAGTTAATAATAGAGGGATAAATTGTATCATCACCGCACAGAGAAAGAATTGTCAGTCAACTCACTAACGGAGGTTTGGTTGATCTTTCAGCTCCCGAGAGGAATATTAGCTGAAAGCTAATGAGTCATTTGGAAACAAACAAAAATAAATTTCATAATATTTTGACGGCACTAACCTTGTAGCATTAAGGTAGAGAACCCTTTTCGCAGCGAGATCTGGTAAGAAGACCATCACCTCCTCCTCCGCCCTCTCCTCCACCACACAGTCGCGTCCTGCTTCCATCCTGCAAGCTGATTTCAGGAGTTAATAAATAATGATCGACATATGCAAGGTGTTTTTCAGGCGTTAAAGTAATTTTCGACTTGTAAAATAAAGCATCGTCGTGTTGTTTTGTAATTGGTAATCATAATAGGAACCAAGATTAGGTCAATTACTCCTAAAATTAAAATTACATTTCAATGTTTAATTACAATATAATTAATATAATGTTTCGATTACAAATAATGTTCACTTAACTATATTGTTCAAGCGAACCTTACAACTGAAGCCTAGTGTCAGTTTGCAGCATGGCACCCGAAGAGCCACTACAGTTTTGTACGGTATTTAATATATCGTATTTAAATTACGAAATTTTAAGGGATAAAAACCTTTTTTATGTTAATCCGATAATTTCCGCACTTGGAGAAGCAAAAATCAGCATGTGAAACGCACTGGTAACAAAAATATCATTACGAACCCATCTTACACACTACCAGACCCAAGACCCAATCAATAAAACTAAAGAAGATACATAACTGAGCAAGCAATTTCTCACCAAAAAAATAGCAGTCTAAGTACAGTAATATAGTTAGTGCTTACTTACTGGACTCAAATCTCAAACACCTATTCTTAAAGTTTGTCCAAAAATTAAACATTTAATGTGGCAGAACTGGAGCAAACGTTTACATATTTATTTTGGTATAGGCTACTACTGCTGGTTTACAGTATTTTAACATATCGGCAGCAATTTTATGTATAACCGATATGAAGTCAAACACGACCAAAAGAGGTGACCAATATTTTATACTTCTAAAAATGAAATATCAATAATGGTGGACCCCATATAATTAGATATTGTATAGACTAGAAGAGGGTATAGATGTGGATCAGTTAGGCACTACGTGTGGGAAGCACGATACTGATAGAACACCTGCTGATGTTCGCCATTACATAACTTCAGTCTTCTTTTAACATGGGCATGTTATGGTTCCCTTACTACCTGTAGACAAACTTAATTACCAGTAACGATGATTGCACGTAATGGTTTCAAGTTATATTATTACTTAAACCTGTTAATATGTAACATATAAACGGTTTAGCCTTCACAAATATTTAATTTCCCCAGCTTTTTCAACTAGCCTAACCTAACTTAGTTGTAAACTAACTTACGATCTTAGAAATATTACGAGGGTGTAAAACTGTAAATAAAAAGTACCTCCAGACACAGCCACGCTCACACGTAACCTGCCAGTTGTTGTTCACAGCGATACTCCTACTGCAGGTTGTATCCAGGGACTCGGTTGTTCCTCATATGGCAGTGTTGCCACTTTTTGTATTTTCAGATTTATTCGTTCGCGGCCTTACAAGTCAAACACTGTTAAAATTTATTAATTGTATTTTCCACTAATCAACAAGGAATTGGATTGAACTTGTTATATAAACCTGTTATAGGCAAATATTTTATACTTGCCAATTAAAATTTTCTAGCGATTATCTGCCATATCAGTGTATATACACCCCCCCCCTGTACTGTAATCGAACGTCATTTGAACCCATGTCAGGTCTACTTTTATTTAAGTTTTCTTATTTTAAATGTCACTGACAGCCTTTAATATGTAAATATGTATTATCGTATTCAAAATCTACTTGGAAATTACCTCCGGAAGATTTCAAACCCAGGACCAGCTCACTCCTTAACGGGAGCTCATGAAATAAAGGAATAATATTAGCTTTGATGTAAATATGTACGGCAAGTGTCTCGGCGGGCTACCCCCTCCCCCTCCTCACAGGCTGGCTGGCTCGCTCGCTCGCACACACACACCCTTGACAATTACAGTACAGTACTTATTTAAATCTAAAGGCAAATATTTAATATATGATTGAATGAATACTTTAACATAATATTACATATTATTAACAAAGTGAAACTTTATAAGCTCATCTACAACCTCCCCCAATAAGCTGAAGGAAGTAGCAGACGATGAATAAACTATGACCACCCTTCATAACCACCCAGCATCACCACCCCACCCACCAACTCCCTAACCTCACCACCCCAACCACCCTCAGTGGCGTAGCTAGTGTGTGCCGCCCGGGGCGGCCCTTGAGTTTGCCGCCCCCCCCACAAAAAATACATATTGCACAGTGACTCACTCTTATATATATATATATATATATATATATATATATATATATATATATATATATATATATATATATATATATATATATATATATTAAATAGTTTGTGTACCATTATAATATTACTGTACTTTCACATACTCAAATATAGTATGCTTTAAATACACCCCAAACATACTTAAACTTTATAAGTAACAGTTAAACAAAAAGCAAAAACGACATATAGGATAGGGAAAAAAGTAAAAAAGTGTAAAAAATTAGGACCATCTTAATATTTAATCTCAGTACCGCAGCAAAAGTCACATCAATATTTTTTAACCAATACTTTATTATTTCTTACCTTATAGTATTATGTCTTCCAACGAAGTAAATAACTGGATCGAAAACACAAGAGAACATAAAAGTCGTCTAGCCTCCCCTCGTCTTGTCACGATGGAGACTTGTGCAGAACTGAAGTGAATTGCTTGTAACTGGTGGATTGGTCGGCTGTACATGAACTGATATGACCCGAGACTGCATGGTTTTGCAGCTACTGGAGACGTTAATCCTTCCCTTTGTATCGGCGGCAAGTTAATCCTCGTCGTGTCTGACCTAACACCTGACCCACACCACATGAGCTCACTGGCGTACTTGTTTGAAGTTGTTTCCTTAATCCTCAACAGGTTACAGGTTGTGTGTGTGGCGGGGGGCCTCATAGCAAGGGTGTAGCTCATGACGTGGCCGTGATGATGTGGGTCAGGTGTTAGGTCAGACACGACAAGGATTAACTTGCCGCCGATACAAAGGGATGGATTAACGTCTCCAGTAGCTGCAGATATGGGTGATGAGCAGACCCAAAAGGGCCGCCCGGGGCGGACCGCCCCCCCCTAGCTATGCTAGTGCCAACCACCAACTCCCTAACCTCATCAACACAAACTACCCTTTGCAATTACCAACCACCACCGCCAACCAATATCATCGACCCACTACCACAATCACTCTATCCACACCATCCCTATGCATCACAACCACCTACTACTGCCACCACCACTAAGAAAACCAAACGCGCACATGCTGCTCATGTACCTGTACTGTATATACTGTACCGTGATAAGTGCCTATATGGTATTACATCAATTAATTTATGAGAGCATTATGTAAACAAAGCATTTAAATCAACACTGCCAGATCATAGAATGAGTAAAATTCTATACATCTAATAGCTTAAAAATAATCTGGTTCCACGATAATGTGACTCTCAGGGTTCACACCTCAGAGAGAGGGTGGATTGACAACGCTGTGTGTACCAATCGGGAAAACTCCCCAACTGTACATTACTTTAGCCTTAAAGTTGCTATCATAAAAGTAAAAATTTGTTTTAAGTATTTACTGTAAATCCAATAGAAAGTTATTTGATTAAAGTAACAAAGAACAGCTATACTTGATTACAAGGAGGGCCATATCCAGAGCAGGAGAATTGGGGATTAGTGTTGGACATCCATATTAGGTTTAGTGCACAAATCACATGTAGTATGTAATTAGGCTACACTTAATTTATTCTGCATTCTTCTGGGACAACTATAGGAGGGGGGTGTATGGACATCCAATAACCCTCCCCTGAATATGGCCCTGCAAGGATCTCTACAAAACTTCTGAATGATTGTATGGTGGGGAAAAATTTGATAAAAGCAATCCAGAAACAAGTTTACTTACCTGCTGACATTGGATTCCCTCCTCCATATAAGATCCTTTGAGCTCTGGTCTCTTTTGAGTCTTCCCTTTGGTAACTTTGGTCAGTATTTTCTCCATTCAAATTTTCTGGCTTTCACCCATCACAGTCTCTACCTGCCTGGTTGTATTAATGCACCACACACCTGGCATTTCCACCTTTCACTATTCAATAACGTAGAAAGATACTGATGGTTGAGGGCCCTCATGCCAATGAGTCGAGATTCCAATTGAATGAACATAACTGCAATTTAAGTTACAAGAACTTTATTCATAATGCATTTTAGCTAAGTTTTTATGTTCATAATAATATAGGTGATACATAGTTTGGAGAATAAACAAGACCATAACAGTCTATTTCAACTTACCTGAATGATGTAGCTATATCTCTGGCCTGTATGGATGAAGCTAATAGAGATGTTCCAAAGAGAATTCCATCTTCTTTCCTTGGCTGTGATAAATTCAGGTTGTCAAGCCATAATGTTTCTCAGGTAATGTAGAGTGGAAAATGATTTTTCGAGTTACTAAATTGGTATTGTGAAGAATACCTTATGATAATACTTGTACAGTATATACCTCACCGTAGTGAAGCTTCATAAATAGGATACCAGGTGAGTGAATCGGTATTTGAAAAGTTGTGACTTGTCTCGAAAATTTAGACTCTTTGATTAGGTCTAGTAACATCTGCAGTTGGGTGTGTAGCTTAATAATGTCCAAATCTTACTATACAAATCTACTGCTGTGGGATTCCCTCCCACCCAAACCCCCTTCTCACCCATGTGACCACTACAGATCATTCAAGTGAAGACATTCACATACTGTTTGGAAACACAAGTTGAGTGTGACTACCTTGGTCAATGTTGACCTCCTGAAGATGCAACTGGCCTCATTGAGGAAAAGGAAATCTAACCCTTGACAATGTTACGTCAAATAGGGTAAGAAGTAACAACAGACAAGGAGTTGACGACAACTAATGTGTTAATGATGAAGATGTCTTGAAGGTTTCCTGCCATGTTGGTTGGTGTACGACCTGTTGTAGTTATCTTATAAGAGAAGCAGACACTGACACTTTCACCTTGTTTCCTTCTCTTTTGTAATTATGACAAGACAGTCTTCCTCCAGCACCTTTGTAAGGAGGCAAGGTGGATAGTCTTCCATAATTATGTCTGGTGTAGGGGCAGACAACGTACTAATACTCTTGACAACCAACTTAAAACACCGCCTTAAACAAGTGGAGACTGAGGGTAGGCAGAATACCATAGAAATGAGCTGTATTTTATTAGGAGGGCAACAGTCACCTTGCACACCCACCTGAGTTATCATGGAGCTCTGCATTGGTGGTGGTAAAGTTTAACCACTAGTCATTATATTTCCATGCCAAGAACTGATGAGGCCACTTTGGGGGAGGAAGAAATTTCAGAATGCAACAATGATATTTGAATTCAATTTGCCGAAGTGTAACTGCATTTTAGTGACCCCAGACTGCCCATGAGAAGCTTTACCCATGCTGGGGATTAAGGCGCCTTCTTCATTTTCTTGCAGGCACCGACCAAAAGTAAGAGGTGGCTCCTTCCAAAAAATTCCAGATAATTACAGTACAGTATATAAGCCAAATTTCATGAAAATATCCCTTCCTATTTACACACAATCCTTGTCCACAGAGTTGGTTGACCAAAAATGGCAGCCTGTCCATAGTCATTTCATTATCCTTAGGAAATTTTGTATAATTTCATGTATTCAATTTACACAAAATCCTTCAACAGAAAATATGGCTGGACAAAGAGAGAGGCACATGCAAGGATAGACAGACAAGATCAATTCCAGATATAAATTATAAACTGGTCATTTCTGAAAGACTGCACAAGATCAACGACTACTCTTCAAATTCTTTCTGTGTAATGCATTCCTATCATGTTTAATCATAATAGAATTTGAAATAGTTCAAGATTTATGTTACAAAGCCAGATATGACCCCACTTAATTAAGACAATAATACTATTAACACCCAAACATATTTCTATATATTTTTATTGATTTTTACATGCATTTCTACATTTGTCAAGGCCACTTTTATCAAAATATCTTTTTTGAATCTTCACCCTTTTCTAAAAACTTATATTGAACAGCTTTTAATGCAATAATACAATGCAGCACACTTGAGATGAAACCTTTTTTTATCAGAACAAGGTGCAGAGCATTAACAAATGACATTTGGTGATAACAATGGTCTTTATTACTCTGAAGAAAATGGCCCATACAAAATAATAAGTAACTCAATCTCATTTTCCATTACATCATAGATATTGCCATTATTCTAAAAATAAATTACACAGTATAAAATATATTTATTCCTGATCTGATATGGAATCTTAATACTGTACTGTACTGTACTGTACACCCTTCAATGTCAGGCAACATACTTTTAAGCTGGTTTCTTTAGAATTGTTTCCTCTGCACATCACATATTGTAACACAGAAAAATGAGGAAATATTAAAGGTCCAATTCTTCACCAATTAATTATTGCCCAAAGACTCGTTATCTGTCTCCTGAATAGATACTTCCATTCACTCTATTTGTAAACACGAAAACAAACAATTAAAGTAATTAACATGAAGGAAGTACATACTGCAGTGATGTTTACAGACTAAAATTCTGAATTAAATAAACTAATTTACCTGTATAACAATAAAAAAATAAAATAAAAACATTTAGAACAGGTAACTGTAAGCACATTTATCAGTACGTATTTCATTTGGTTTAGTTTCAGACCAAACCAGAAAATTTTAGGCATTACAATAAATATGTTACAGTGGTCCCTAAGATTATGTGCTCCTTTACCTATGAAAAAATGTCAAGATATTAAAACTGAGTTCCACACAGTACAGTACATTTTTTCTACACAAATTATTATATATCACAAATATCACAATTTTATTTCTTAAACTCTCTAAATTTAACAAGAGAAACAACAGCCTATAACAAGTTTTCAGTAGGTTCATATTAGTTTATCTAACAGAAACAAAATATGGGGGACCTACCCTAGTAAACCCTTTCTTTTGATACATCAAATCTCACTTTTAACCCCATTGTTATGTGTGGTACAGTACACAAACTATGGTTCAGGTCTGTGATGAGGAAGGGATTAATATCACATTTTAACCAAGCACTAGACAATACTTTCTTAGCTTATATTGTATTCAAATGAATTTCCATACAATTGAAATACAGAACAGTGCTTTATAATTTTTTTTTTGTTATATAACTGACTGCTTGGTGAGAGTGAACTAATTGTGGAAGACAATAACATACCTTGACAATACTGTATCATTAACTTTCAGTAAGAAAATGTTACTAAGATTATGTAACTAAACAAACTGGTTAGAACTGCACAAAAACTGTCAGCACAAACTTGTCTACAATGATCAATATCCAATGTATATGTAACATCTTTGAACATATCTCCAAATAACATCTAAAATAGACTAGAAAACATTTGGCCCAAAATTAAACATTACATATGTAAAAGATTTGATCTTTTTATGAGTTGCAAGATGCTAGAATGCAGTGGAAGTGTTTATCAACAGAGACCTTTCCCTACAAGCAACAAAAAACTGTGTAGTCGTGACTGGTGGTCGGTTATTGGGGTTTAAGAGAAAAGCTAAATCACCATGGACCACCACTGCATTCTGCGATTCTTATAGAGATCCAATCTTTTACGCATGCATGTACACATGCACACGCGTGCACACACACACACACATATATCCCTGTTTAACAACATTCTAGATACAAAGAGTAAACTAATTCAACAAGAGAAATATTTCTGATAAAAGTTTGTGCACGAACATATGACTTAAGAGCCATTACCCTCATACAGTACCATAAATAACAGTATTACTGTATTGATAGCTACAAATTTTATGATTGAAAATACTGTAGAAGGAAAAATAATGTAAAAATAACTATAAATACAGTACAGTACATAAAAAAAATAGCAACACCTCAATTTCAAATGTTATTTTCCTAATAAAATACTTTGTGCTTATACAGTGCAATAATTCCCACACCTTTCTTGAACTTATCAGCCACAGCTGTACCTTTCATGAGCAACATAATTGCAAATTAGTTTCTTACCTTTCAGATCCCCTCATACCTTTCACACTCAGTCCCAAACACACACAATGATTAGGATAAAAAAATATTGCTTTGGTGTTTCCAACGGAGAATAACTAACTGAAGATAACAATGTGTCTATTTTAATTTACGGTAATACAGTAATAAAAAATATTTCCGTACAGGTACAGTACTCGAGCCCCACAACAGCATCATCATCTTAACACATCCTTTCCCACACTGGCATGGGTTCCAAAATTAGTAATTACTTATAAATCAAACTTGTTGTATGATGAGTAATAAGGCACAATATCTTACACACAAGACCATATCTACTCAGTGGCAAGATCTAGCTTCATGGCTTTTTATGCGTTATTAAGTTTTATCATTTTATACCGGAGAATTATTCTTAAAAGAAGCTTCGAGTGTATAATATTTTTTATTTATGAAATTTAAGTGTATGAGGTTCTACCATTATTTTTTTTATTTTCCATTAGTGTATTATTTTAGGATGGATTTGTGACATAACCCTTAATTTTACACATGTATTATATGAACATCTTTCCAGTTTTAAACCTTTTGTGAGGGGCTTCACGATGTAACTACACAAAAGGTACGAGAATTACTGTAGTTTTTCTAATTCCTCAAGTAATGGTATTCTTTGACTAAAACTACCATGACTAAAACTACCATTCTAAATTATAAACCAAATTTTCTAAAATCATGAGCAATTTACGTACATTTATATTATCATTTACTACAGAGCCGAGCGTGAGTGTTTTACCCTAACACTTTGACAAATACAGTCAATACTTCTTCACTTTCATATCATCAATACCCATCACACAACACTCCCACATATTTTGCTTAAAAGTTCCATACAATGGTTGTCATCCAAAAATTAAAAATGCTTTTATTTACTGCACAAAGAAATTATTACTCCGTAAGCTACATTGAATGGTGTACTTTACCAAGGGTTACTAAAGGGACAAACTAGGAGTCCAACAGGAGAAAGAAGTGATAAAAAAAGGCTCAGTTAGGGACGGACAACAGAACATTCAGATGGAAAGCACAGAACAGTATCTGAGAATTTTAAGTTTTAATTTTAATATAATTTACAGTATTAACCCATTGCAAAATCTTTTCCTTAATAAGCCTGAGTTGAAACCAGTACAAAAGCAAATTTTGTTTTGTACAATACTAAAGAGATTCCAACATTACCTTAACTCTCATACACATCTCACTGATCCACTGTCACATGACACATGTTGAGATTCATTCTTCAATCAACCTTTGCCAGTACGATGCCAACACGACTTGGAATGTATACCTGAAATAGAAAATCTATATATATATACATACAGTAAATATATATGCAGTATACAGTATATAAGAAAAAGTAGTTTAAATAAGTTTGTATTTTGGGCCTATCAGAGTACTGTATGTTTTAATCTGCTTCATACATCTGGCTACTCGTGTACCACATGGGGTGTGGCTACCACCCGAGTGTTCAATGAAGACTAGTGCCAGGACAGATGAAAGCCATGAAGTATATGGCAGTAATACGATTGATTAAAAAAATAAATAATTGTTTTAAAGAGGTTTGTGAAGGTTAGTGAACTAGTACTCTAGAATACTCACCATAAAGGAATTTGGCCGATTATTAAAGGATTCATTTTGAGTGAAGAAATCAGTACTATGATCAATCAGCTTGTGACCTCCAAACTCCTCAGCATCAGTGTCAAGAACAATCTTATATTTACCACTAGCACCCACACCAATCTGTACAAAAGAAGACATTCTATGTGCATCACAAAATTGATGCAGGAAAACTATGTACAGTACAATAGATATTTTACATAATTCTATCAATCTTTCTCATCAAGTTGATGAATTCCTCACCATGCTTATACAGTATATGATTATCATTGTGCAGTACATGTCCCTATAAAAACAATCTTATACATTCAAAGGTAATGATGATTAATTCGCTTTCAGTACTGGACCAGCTCACCTTATAGTCACTGTAACTCTTGTTGGGGTGAAAGTTGAAGACGAAGACACAGCTTCCACGTTCAAATACAATGATTTTGTCACCTTGATGCCTAGTGCTTGTGTAACCCTGGTAATAAAAATAAAATACAATTAAACTTACAGAACTAAAAAGATAAGTCTAGTTATATAGAATAGAATGATAGTGTTAAGGGATTTAAATACAGTATAATATAAGAGTTGGTGATGTTGCAGTAGAGGGAATTGTGGAGATTTACTGAATACCCAAAAATAATGGAAATGGAGAGACTGATAAAGACAATTGCTGAAAGAGGACTTACAAAAAGAAAATAAGTTGAAAGCTTGTTAACATAAACATATAGGCACTGCAGTCATGTGTGACGCCAAAAGCCTTAGGCATAGGTATATATTACGATAAATAGCCAGTAATAAAATTCCTCTAGGCAGCAAAAATCACCAGGTGCCAGTTTGCATTAATCCCCCTTACACAATAGTACAGGTATACAGTGCAACTTCTATTTAATGGACTATGTGGACAAGAAAATCTGTTATATTGAGGGTCCATTAGATGTGAACCTCCCCCCGATGTAACAGATTATATGGAAACAGAAGAGCATTATATGAAGGTTTCACTGTACAGTCCTCCTAAATACTTACTGGATCACAATGAAGCCAACCGTATTTCTCCTCTAGCTTGTTCATCGCAGAATCAAAGTTATTGAGGTACTGGTACTTGAGGAGGCCATTGTCCACCACATTCCACTGTCTCCTGGCATAGTGGTAACTCTCATTGTTTCCTAACCGGGGAAAGTCGAGCCACTCAGGATGGCCAAACTCATTACCTGTGAGAGATATATGTATACTTTAATTATAAGAACACTTCATCACCATTCTCAAACCTGGAAAATACATCAAAACTTTGGGATATTAACCGTGCTTAGGACAATAGAAAAATCAATGTCTGACTGAAACTTGAAGCTTAAATAATAGGCTAAAATTTGCATATTTAAAAATAGTCTAGTTTTGATTGCATCATCATAAATTTTATTATAAGGCTACTGAATCATTCTTATTTCAACTTTTATAAAATTACCTGAACAGTTTCCAAATTAACTGCCATTCAGTACTTTTATTTTTTCAACCATGCAAAAAAAATCTACAATGTAACATCCCTACAAACTACTTGATAACATGCCTTACTGTCATTCACACACACACTGCTGTTTCCTGGACATCTACACCCCTTCTTTACAGTATACAGTACTATTGTGCTTCCTTCACCTCATCCACCCATCTCGTTCTTGGTCTTTCCCGATCCCTTCCATCTTTCATTTCTGATTGATGCATCACTCCATACATCCACGCCATCTTAACCAACCCTGGTCAGCCCTGAGTCCAAGAATTCTTTCACTTCTACATCCATTTTATTCCTGTAATATTCTTGACAAATTATTAAAACTGAATACTGCAATGGAATCATTATTGTACAAATTTACAACCAGTCTCCATTTGACAATAATTTTTAAAAGAACTTATTATTCAATTAAAACATTAATGTAATTAACATCAACTGACTTGACCCATGGGTAACCCACAACATGTACAATTGCAAAAATGTGTTTCTACACCCCCTGTGGTAGCCTATGTCTCCAAACGTCGACGTCGAAGTAGAATCACTGTTTATGAATGAAAGGGTATTGGTCATGTAATGACATACTTGATTGGTGGATAAGTTTGCTATAGGTCATAAAGGTGGGCCGTTTGGAGACACGGGTTACCACAGGGGGATGTAGGAACACATTTCCACAACTGTACCAGTACTTTGTATTTTTAAAAGAAAAACATATGGTATAGAATGCAATCAAACACTCATTTTACCTCTGAAATAACCAGGTCAGATTACGTGACTTTTCACGCCAACAATGAAACAGATTTTCCTTAGCTATGTAACATACAGTATCTCAATTCCAAAAATCATCATACTAAAATTCAAAATTTGACTGAATACCAACCCATAAAATTAAGGTAGCCTTCACCACCAAGACCGTGTGTGATGAGGCGGATCATTTTGTGGAGAGCCATTCCCCTGTCAATGATCAGTGTTGGAGGAGATGATTTGGACATGTGTGTGTACATCGCCTTGTCCATAAGCCAGAAAGCTATTGTTTTATCCCCCACCAAAGCCTGAAACAGACATGAAGAGACAACTAAGAACTAAGGTCTGAAGGAAGATTATAAAAGAGAGAGAGTGTCAGTACATAGTTTGCAACAAGGATCAAGGAACCATAAGATTTTCTTGGGTTATTCATCTTCATTTGTAAGGAATTAAGGCAACATAAAAAGTTTACACAAACACCAGAAAGCCAAACACACATGAATGACGTCAATACTCTCTTTACCCTTTGGTGAAAAGTGAAAGTGGGTCCCACCCATAGGCATGACTGCCTTCACTTCCCTAAGTTGTAAACTTAAGTACCCATTTACAGGTGGGTGAACTGGGAGTGTCCAGGAATTAAACCACCGGCCCCTGGAACAGGAGGCAAGGGCTGTATCCACTCAACCACTGCGGTCCTGCCCTATGGTAACCAAGGATAAAATAATATACAGTACAGATATATACTGTATAATCAGTTGTCCTTCTTTTCAAGTTGTTCTATGCACTAACCTGGTCATGTGATTCTGCATAAGCAATGGTTTTCTCCATGTAGCGTCTATTCTCTAGGGTGTGACAAATGTGTCCCATGTCCCAATCATCATCAGCCTTTTCCTTAAGTAGCTTAATCCAGTGATCAGGAATTGCCATTCCCAGGCGGTAGTCAAAGCCACTACCACCTTCCTCAACTGGTCGACACAAAGCTGGCATCCCAGAAACATCCTGTAAAAATAAAACAAGAAACATGATGCAGCACCCATGGAAGCAAGTTTTTTAGCTCTACCAGATAAGATGATATTACTTTGCTATCAATTCACTTTTCCTTTTTTGGTATTCAAAGTGAATTAAGGACCAAAAGTATTACTCTTCTGTGTTCAGTTTCATTTAAATGGTCAGAGTTCAACTCCTGGTAAGAGTTTCAAATTGTGATTAATAACTCTATTCAATTTCCATAGTGTCCAAGTGTCTTAAATATGTTTTACATTTCCTAAACAGTTGCCCATTGTCTATTGAACCCAGTGATGAGAACCAAGAGATCTTATGATGCATTATTTCAACCATCTAATTCTAGCTAAATTAGGGAACACCTATTTCTTTAACTATCAAATTTCATGAAATGTTCTAAATATAAAAATCAAGAACACCCAATCTAATAAACAGCAGACCACACCCAGAGCTAAAGATCAATAAAAGGCTGTGAAGGAGAGTTATAATGGATTAGTTATAGAAGTGTGTTTGACTGGTTAGGCATAACAAGGAAAGAAGCACATTACAAGACAAAATAACAAGTTGTCAAATTGAAAGATTATACAAGAAAAGTTTGATGTAATTAATTAAGAAAAAGAATAGTTATAAATAAAGAATGGTAGCTTATTATTGTATATATGTTTATTTACTCGTAATCCTTAACTGGTTGCTAGGGATTTCCTACTCGACCCCCATATTTACAAAAGTGGAATGCAAGGAACATGAAACGTCCGGTGATGAGGGCTACCATCCCTACATCCAAGTACCACTGATGATGTGCATTGTATAAGGATTAATGCCATATATCACGTCATTACACTAAGCATTGATACACACCTCAGCAATAGTAATGACCTCAGGGTAGAGTTGGTGAAGCATGTAGTTGGCCAACATGATGTAAGTTAAAGCTTCTGTGTCCACATTCAATCCAAAGTATTCATTATAATCACCACTGAAACCTTCCCCAATACCATGTGAGTGATATAGCATGGAGGTTACACCGTCAAATCTGTTAGGAAAAAACAACAAAAGCTTAAACATGGGTGTAAGACAACATACTGTTTTCATCAGCTGTTTTTTCTGAAAGGTCAAATTACACGAGTGTACCTAAAAGTTTGCAACACTGTAAGTAGTTGTAATGTTTTTCCAATATCACATCGTTTGATTAGATATATTTGAGCTACAGTAATAGAGAAAAAAATATGGGATATCTTAATTAACTTTTATAACTACAACTATAACATTGACAGTTGTTCATTAAGTTTGACTGATGATGATAAAGAGAGAGAGAAGGAGAGACAGGCACACAACTTGACCCAACCTTGAAACACAAATTTTCAAATACCATCCTTATATAATAATGCATTCAATACACCCATCAAGGAGTTATTATCATTAAAGTTATTTGTCAAACTCAAACCAATGACATGGATATAATTCTAGTTTGAGTAAATAGAAAAATCTTGAGAGGTAAGCCAGACAAAATGATGCACAAGGAGTCAAATATGGAAAAAAGATTCCCGACCTTTCTCACAGTAAACCTCCCAAGCATAACTGATGACAATTAATGTATTAGGAATATTAAAACACAAATGCACCAACCTGTAACCATCAAACTTGTATTCTTCACGATACCACCGCAGGTTTGAGAGAAGGAATCGCAGCACCTCCCAGCTAGAGAAACAATCATAAAAATGTATAATTATAACAAAAGAAACACTGGTAAATTTAAAAATAATTAAGTCTATACGCATTTCCTGAACACTTTGTAAATCTCAGATCCACCTCAGGTAACGAGAAGTAAAGTTGAAGATAACAGAGTACATCAAAATCCTTACCTTACCGTATACAACAGATGCTTACATTTATGTAGAACAAGGTGGCCAAGAGTTTTATAAGAAACAAATTAAGACAAGATTGCACCTAACATGGCCAATACCCCATCTATGAAATTTTATGTTAATTATAGTTTAAAAAAAGCATCAATAATTTAATATGAAGAGGACTGTAATTGTGGGAGAAACTGACAAAACAAGAATTTTTCACAATACAATAAGTGGATCTTCAGTTAGTGACCGTGTTGTATAGTTTCATTGAAGTTTCTTGAAAGTATGTTAACAATGTGGGCTGAAATTAGAGTAAGTAATAAGTGATTGGGAATGAGGAGTCGTGATGTGGGAGGTAATAGTAGCTAACCCAAGCAAGTGTGGAAAATGGCCATTAAAACGTTGATGATGGTAATTCTAATAACTTGCCATACATAAGTGTTCCTGTGTTCTCAGTATAAGTTATACAAAATGTTAAATAACTTTTACAAAATTTGGTGTCAAATCTACTGTATTCTCAGCTTCTACTTTGCAGATATTCAAACAATTTTTTCCCCCACTTAATGTGGACTTACACCTTAGGACAGTATGCAATTAGTGAGCAATTGTATGACTTGTATAGTATAGGTACATGGTAGCTAAGATACCCAGCGCACAATCTTATGCATTTTCACGTTTAATTTTCATCTTTAACATTTTTAAGCCGAAACTTTAAATTTTTCCCGTCTAATTACTTACTGTGAATAGTTAAAGAGCCTGGAGTCCCAAAGAGAGTGTGTTCCTCTTGAGCCACCATGGAAGTAACAAGAGTCCGAACCGTCAAACTCATTCAGGCCGTCAAGCACATTTTTGGAGGCGTGAGAATGAACCACATCCAGAAGGACATACAGACCCATAGAATGTGCTGTATCAACCATCTCCTTCAATTCCTCTGGTGTACCATAACGGCTAAAAAGAGAAGGGATTGTAGCTTATGGTATGTTACCTCAACCACAGTCATGACTTGAAAGAAAAGGAAACTTAATTAGTCTTAAGGACAGCTCTGGTGTTCAGAGTTAGCATGATACGTACTGATTTTTGGACCCAAATGCAGGTTCACACATATTTAAGGTTACACCCTCCCCTCTCCATGGGGGGAAGAAATTTTTTTTTAAGATAAAACTAGGGAAACCAAGTTACGTTACTTGTACAGGTATCTACATTTTAATATGTTCTGCATTAGTTCTGTATTACTATACAGTATGTCTAATACAGTACCATTAAACAGTACCTACAAACACTTACCTTGAGGCAGCAAAGAAGCTGGTGACCTGATAGCCAAAGCTGGCATAATAAGCATGCTCCATGATAGCCATCACCTGGATAGCATTATAGCCTGCAAGTAAGATACAGTAAATGTGTTTATAATTTCAAGCAGTGCAGTATTAATATAAACACTGTTTTTAACACTTTTAAGTCTTTTTCCAATATAATGCAATAAGGCCTGAATCCATACATTCCAAAGAGTTATGTTTGAAAAAAAAAAAATATTTTAGTTACCAAGGAAGTCAATCTATATCCAGAATCTTAAGCTTTTCCTTTCAATCTATTATCTCTAAAGAACCATGATATAAGTGAATGTGGAAATCACAATGAATTAAATCTGGTCAACTTCATTTATTTAAAACATTAGTGAGGCCAGGTTATAAACTATGGCTGACCCACTATGTCCTCTGTTTACATAATGAGCAATTTATCTTCTTGCTTTCTAGATATTTTTTACCATCTGAACATTACAGGATGAGAACATTAAGTTCTCGGACTTACGACACAATTTATTCCCCAAATCACACTGTATTGTTTGTCGAATTGTATTTTCCCACAAGTACATCATCATATACTGTACTGCATAGGCAATTGGTTCCCAATGAGTCATAAATTTATATAATTCCATGCCACACTTCCTCATGGATTAATTCTACCATTTGTGTATATAATTCATCACATGTCCCTCCCCTAGTACACTCCAGGGTCATATTCCTAAATAATAACAACTCCACCACCATTTCAACTTACCTAATTTAACTATCCTTGGTAGAACATTCTTGCTAAACTCCTTATATGTCCCAACTTTCAGCTGGTCGGTGCCAATTCCAACATGGCACTCGTACACCCTCAAGCTCGCAGGTTTATGGGGCAGAGGATGCTTAAAAATATATCTCTGAAAAATATTAATCAAGATAAGAAAAAAATATTGTACTCTGGATTTGACACACAAGAAAATTCTATATGAGCATATTTATATCTATGAAATTCACTAAGAATCTTAAATAAGAATCCATTATAACTAAATGAGTCGATAAATCCCTACCCATATTTCTGTATTTTATTAGTTTGGATAAGACTCATTTCTCTTTGTAAACAGTTTCAGGATTCTCTGGGGCACAAGGATTCATTAATGGCTTTCAGAGACATGATCCATTCTGAATCCTAAACACCACTGACCACCTCCTCAGTCTCAATATACTGTACCAGCATGATATATCATGCTAATTCATGGAAGCACAGCCAAAATGTACAACTTTGCTCCATTTCTTTTTAAATATAAACTTGTGTATCATGCCACTACACACAGCAAGTACTGTGCATTATAGTTGAAGCAGTCTTAGTAATGTTATTTATTCCCACACTTTTAGATCTTAATACTATACTACATACTCAACAACACTTCCTAAGTTCTTACTTTCATTACTCTCCCCCCATGTTTATCCCCACAGTAAACCACAGTCATCAAATAAAGTACAAACATTTTCCTCAGAGATACATTGATGACATTTCTTTTTATCAGCCATCAGCCCAAGTCCATCCTCCATAACATAAAATAATCTGTAAATCATCATCATCTTATTTAATCCACGGCTGGAGGAAGGCCTCTCCTATATGCCTTAATAATCTTTTGTCTTAAGTCTTCCTTGCTCAGTGAACACATCCATACTCCCTAATTTCATTTATCACTGTGGTTGTTAAATTTATTCAAGATTATTAAAACAGATACAGTACAGTACAGTACAGTACATGAAAAATCTAATGCCATCTTATAAATATTGTAAACATTCTACTCAGATTACACATCAAGCTGACCTGTTAACCTCTTCACCATGGGGACACCACTGGATAACACGGTGGTAATTTTATTCAGTTCAGAGGCGACCTCGTACACAAGGGGATAAGGTTAGTATCCTAAGCTTTCTATCCTTTTTGTACTATTCACTCTCCGTACGGCAGAAGAGGTGAGAGGTAATCATACATACCTCCTCAGGTGGTGGGTTCCAAAAGTGATGGTGAAATGCTATGCCCTCTGTCTTGGGAGGCTGAACCACATATGATGCCCATGGGCATAATCTGTCTTCCATTACATCCTTTGGGGTCAGCAGACCTATCTGAGGAAATCAATACAGTATATTCAGTCCATCCTAACAGTAGAGCAAAAACTGGTTAAAGATGTAAAAATTTATTCAGTTCCTCAACATGCCAATTTTCAAGACATGTTTCTAAACTTATGCTGAACTATGCCAATAATGAAATATAAACTTAATAGTGATGTCAGTAGCTTCAAATAACTAATCTTCACATTTCCTATTTAAATACTGTTATCATAAACAGTATGTTTTAAATATCTTGGTCATTACAACAAAAAACTGTTTTACGAAAAATTTATATTAATAAAAATATCATCTCATTTACACATGGGCCTCCCCATTCCCACACTGTACACATTACCTTACTAGTGGTGACTGTCAATGCACAACACCAATTATTTTAAGAACTTGTTATAATGCTTGACAATTATTGTATATTAAACCTATATTCATTAATGATGATTTAATGCTTTTAATCTTTTTCATACAGTATATCATTCAGGAAATTTCATAATCTAAACAAACACAATTTACTTATTATCAAAACAAAGACAATTTATATACCTGTACTTGTTCATTGTAAAAAAGCAAAAGCAAGAAAATATGATCAATAATTATTCTCCATAACCAGGAATCAAAAATGCTAAAATTACCACTCCATTAAATAAACAGCAGAACAAAACATTAAGTGTAAAATCCATCCAATTCCCATTTCAGTCCAACCAATGCCCACGATCCCTCGGAGAAAAGGCAATGCTGTTATTATAATGAATGCCGAAGCAGAGGACAGAAGACTTAAATTCACATCCTTAAACTATATATTAAGGTGTACAGTAAAACCTCTATTTAATGGACTACATGGTGAGGAAAGTCCGTTATATCGAGAGTCAGTCAGATATAAAACGTCCGTCAAACAAACTATACAATGCAATTTCAAGTGACTAAATGAACCTAGCATAGAAATAGTGATAAACACATACAGTATTTCAACTACAATACTGTATGTAAATATTCTAAAAAAAAACACCTTTGATACAAGGAGCACCCCCATCTACAGCACTTTTTAATATCCACGCCTTCATATAACACAGTACTGTACTATATCGCTACTATGTTGAGTATAACTTTTCCAACAAAAAAAATTCAACTTCAACCTTCACATGATGGGAATTACTGTACTGTATTTGTTCAGTTACCCCTTCAGAAACTTCAGTAATGTAAAGTATTTAGTTTACAAGGGGGATTACTGAAAATACTCCTAAATCTTCCTTTTTAACCAAAGCTGTCAGAATTTATTTTATTCAAGTTACAGTAAACTTGACACTTCATATTTCAACCACTAAATCAATTGATTTCATTCTTACCCTTACAGATGATCACATATCACATTCAGTCAAGTCTAGTGCAACAAAAAGTAGCCACTTGGAAAGAAATCCTGACCATTATCTGAGACATCTAAACCTACTGCATATAGACTGTGGGTCAGAAGTTAGAAGGACACCATTGGTATATCCATCAACATTTTTCAAGTAACAATAAAATCTAATAGGATAAAAGAAGTACAATAAGCACATACAATCAGAAGAACTATGAGATTCAGGTCATAAACAATACAATAACAAACTAAAGCTAATGGATTTTTCCTTCCACACAAAAATGCAGAACATTAATGCATTTGTACACAATAAAGAAGTGTAGATTCAAAGATCCTTATAAAAGATTAGCTGAATGAAGTGACATTCAGAATCACGTAAAAAGTTGTAATAAAACAGTTACAATCATCCCTGAAACATGCAGCATTCAAAATACAAAGACCTTGGTACTAACTCACATAAGATGGAAAACTTATAAACTATGCTTACTCGCCTCGGCCCCAACAGGCAATGCTAAGCAGAACAAGCTTCCAAATGACCCCAGGGATACAGCAAATAAGAACCATCCTCAGTGATGCAAATCCAACAAATAAAAAAAAGTCTCACCTTGAACGTTCCAACTTCTAAACAGTGTAAACAAGGAAATGAAGATAAAGTAAAGACCAGAGTACTTGGTAAAAATACCAAGTATGTACGGTGATCATTTAAAATGTTAAGTCTGTACAAGTGTCAACAAAAATGTTAAGTCTGTACATCAAAGTCAGTCAAGTAACATACAGAACCTGTGGCACTCAATGTTTCCAAGTAATGAAGTTTTAAAATCTCTCAATTAATCATCCATCAACCTGGATTCTACTGGTAACACAAAAGAGAGTGATAGTTTGATAGGAAACTCTTATTTGGAAAGTCTTTTGAACTTTTAAAGCCAAAATTTTTCCCCATAATATTCTTATCAATCTTGAAAAAACTCTTACTTTCCCTTGAAAAGTAAAAACAAAATACTGTATTAGATGCTGGAAGCTTTAGAGTGTAAAGATATTTGAGAAAAAGAACACCAATAAGTGCCATTAGATTTTACTCTTACACCAAGTGCCACAGGTGATATAAACTACATTTGTTGTAGCACAATACCCAATCTGTCGTCTTGTTTATGGGATATACAGTCATGCTATACCAGAGTTATAAAGTAACTAAGTAAATTTACTTGAGTACGGTACTGTACTCAAGAAACAATTTTGGGTATTTACTTTTTAAAATGTACACTCAAATCTTTCAATACTTTTACTTAAGTATGGTTTTCTTATACAGTACTTTTACTAAAATACAAATGAAACAAAAAAAAATCGTTACATGTCCCAAACAATATGACGGTTCAAGTTAAATATAAGTGAACTGCATAGGATGCCATGGAAGACCAGTCAACACTTGGTGTTCAAGATCCACAAAAAATAGGTTCATCGTCAATCTGACATTTGTGGCGGGAAATTTTAACTTTTAATTTGTAAGGTTTATTATTCTAATTCTTTTGGCTCCAAGCCAAGCTAACCCTCCTCCACAGAGTTGTACCATACTTAATCCTTTCTTCGGAGATGATGTACTGTGCTACTATCATGAAAGCTGTGATCACTCAAAAAATTTAAAACACTCTTTCATTATGTTTAAAGTTTTGTAAAAAAAAAAATAAATAAAAATCCTGATATCAAAATACAGCACGATGGTATACTGGTAAGTGAGAAGAAAAAATAAACTATATACGTGTAACTATTGAGAGAGAACTACAAGGACAGGCTCACACGAATTGTCACACACACAATATACAAGAAACTGTTATGTACAAAAATGTACTCTAAACTACTGTAAACATGTATTGTATGTATATTAATGATGTTGGGGATCGTGCCCTAGTTCCTTATGAACCAGTCTCATGCAAGAATGACTCCTTGGTTACCTGATTCCCTGACTTCAAGACGCCAATCTAGAAAACAAAATTTTTGCACATAATTAAAATTTCTTATTTAATAATCTTTGTTTACCATTATTACTAGAAAACGGCTCATTTGTTTATACTGTAATGTATTAACTCCTACGACATGTAAAAGCAACAAGGGAAGACTACATTACAGATCTAACATTTAGTCATTACACTGCCCTGTGAGGATCTTGCAATGAAACTGTCATAAACCTGTGGGATATGATACAGCATACAGCATTATGCTCTAACAAAGGTTTTAAAACAAAAGACAAAATTAAACAAACTTACAAATACAGCAGGTCAGCATTCACGATCTGTACTTAAAAAGCCAACTCCTAAAACTATCGCATGTTTGCAAAGGTATTCTAAAGCAAGATTCATCAAGTGCAAAAGCTCTAAATATGAAGTTAAATTTTTGACAGGATCTGTTTAGATTATGGGATGCACGTACTCAACTTTTAGATTTGCTGAAGAAACAAATAATTTTGATTATATAAGTTCAGTAATACAGTATAGGATTGATTTACACTGTAATTTTATGGTTGAATCTAGAAAACAGTAATTTGTGAATAATTGCAATGAATCACAGACTAGGAAAACTGATGAAAGAAAGAATTTATACAGTACGTACTACCATGTAACAACCTAATTCACGAGTCGGTCACAGTCTATGAAGTTTAAACATTAAACCCTCGACCTACAACCAAAGAATCAAAACTATAATTCACAGAAACAAGGACATCAGCAATAAAATACAGTACAGTAATTCAAAGTTCATTGCACTTTGTAATTAGAACAATACTCTACTACTGTAATAATTCAACCCTAAAATATAATATTACACTTAAACTAACACACTAAATTACAAAAAAATACTTACCTTATAATACAAATATACACAGCACCCTTTAGTAATATTTTTGTAATATGTGCCAATCTCTTAACATAAATTTTGTTCACATGGTTGTTCTATTGGGGTGTATGAATTACACGATATAAACTCTATATTATCTAACACTGTACAGCGGAGTCGCCCAATAACACGAGTTGGGGATCAACAGGGCCCCGTGCTACCACATAGACGTGTAAAGTGTGACAGGTTTACAGGGTAAATGTAACAAATATGAACATTAGAAAATTGTAATTGTAATTCAAGTTAGCAGGAACTCTGTAAACATATTTTATTCATTATCTTGTCAACCCGCTGAAAAAAAACTTGTATCAAACTTCATTAGAATTAAGGAATATAGTTTGCAAATCTCAATACAAAATACCTTGACCCGTGACATGTGCTTGATGGGGCAGGAACCATCAGGGTTTGCTGGTATTGTTATTTCCCATTTACCATGTTCAAGTTTTTTAAAGGGATGGCTCAGCTTATTCCAGTCATCTGTAGATCACAACAACATAAGTAATTAAAAAAATATGTATACTATATATATATTAACAAAATGTTAAACCTTTTAATGCACTTTGCAGAAACACTTACAATAAACTTAATAATGTACGGTAAAGTCAATACACTTTTTAAGTGAATGCACATGGTGCCTAAAGTCTGATCCTTTATGCAGTACCAGCAGGTTACATTAACTCCAAACATAAGTCTTACTGAAATCTCCTTTGAGAAAGAGTCCTTGTGCCATAGGTGCCCACTCCATGCAGGTGATGCTGTTGTCTGGGTTAACATGAAGTCCAAATTTCTCGTACCCTCGGGAAAACTTCTCCAGCCCATCTTCTGCTCCATCGATTTGTTCCAGCAACTTTCTGAAGCATCCATATCTTAAATACGGTAAAAAAAAAAAATAATATTAGCAAATTCTGTGGCAATTATATATAGATGTAAACTGTATTACAGTAATACAGTAACCTGAACTATAGCATTAACTATATCCGAGCTCTGTACCGATGTGTCTTGATTTCCACAAGACTATATAACATTACACAGCACTAAAGTAAGTGGGTTAATGAGAAAAATCTATTGTATGTACTAAATTATTATTATTTTGTTAAACAATATGATCAGTACTGCTCTTTACTGAGCATAAATAGAGGTACTGTATGATCTTAACTCAGTCATCTAGCTAAGTCCTGTAGTGTACACTGTACAATAATGTATGTACAGTACAATAAATTAATGACACTACCAGTATCTTGTGTGATAATTAAAAAGTAAACAAATACTGTCGTACTGTATAATACATATACAGTACAGTACAGTACAGTAATATCATGTCATATTTTTTTTTTATTCTTTCAAGCCTCTTCCCACTGAAATGCAGGTTACTGTACCAGGATACCAGTGTTCTAGTGTAACTTCTTTTTCATTGCAAAATACAAACAGGTTGTGTTTCCAGCCTCACACTTCTGATTGGAAAAGAGGCATCCTGTACTCCTGCCTAACAACAATGAATAATAATAATGTATGTAATATAGTTAGTACTGTACAGTATTGGCAAAGATTCTTGACATGCAACAGCCAATATTAAACTTTTCAGAACATAATAGCTAACAGTACAGAATACTGCATACCTGAACAATACTGTACATAATATTTGGTGCTAATAAAACACAGAAGATGAACTTTAACTCATAAAAATTATTTGCAAAACTCCCATGAGAACCAGAAGCTGGAAATTTTTTCCTTTGCTTTACCATATTTATGACCAGCATATGAACCAATCAGTCTGTTCTGGTGTGCCGACATTTGCTCACAAGACAAATACTCAACATTTATGAAAAGGAAGAAGAATATTAGGTTAGGTTTGTCTTGTGAGTATATGTCTTGTGAGCAAATGTCATGGAACCGTCTGTTCTATGTTACACACATCTGTTCTTTGTTATGACCTTCACTCTCTAGTGGATTTTTTTATGGGGAATAGCCCACCAGGGGACAGTTCATCAACCCACAATGGGGTCTGGGGGGTGTAAAAAGACTATACTGTATTAATCTACACCACGAAGATGCCGGAAAACCATCTTTTGGAAGTGAGACAGATTGTAAGAGTATGGAAACACAGAAGAAGGCAGAGCATTCCACAGTTTGGCTGTGTGAGGAAAGAAGGATGTACTATAACGGGTTACTCTAATGTGACCAACATCCACATGGAAACGGTGGGCATCACGGGCAAGACGAGTGTTACGAACCCACGGCCTTGCCGGCAGTACACAGGATGCCAAATCCGCCGAACATTGCCCGTTAAAATACCTGTAAAAGAGAGTGAAGCAACATTGCGGCGAAGAGAAAGGGAAGAGAGATTATCAACTAAAGGAAGAGAGTTAATAAGACAAAATTCCTTTGATTCCACTCTAACAGTTGGACAGAAGAGCTGCCCGAGATATGAGCCGCCCAAGTTAAGATGAATGAATCCCTTATAAACTTGAAGCAACTGCTCAGGAGTGAAGTAGCTACAGCATCTGTACAGTATTCCCAGCTTTTGGGAAGCAAGTTTGGCAATGTTGTGGATGTGTGGCTTCCATGACATATTAGAGGAAATGGTGAGGCCTAGCATATCCACTTTAGAATTTGGCAGAATCAAAGCCTCCTGAAATGTGATTGGGGAGACCTTCTATATTGGAAAGTGTAATTAATAAATACTGCATTTTATTACTGTACTATTGAATTTAACCAAGTTTCTACCTCCCCATTCATAGATGCTGCACAGGAGAAAACTAGATGACTCAGAGAAAACCTACAATTTTTGGTAGGGTCACACATTGTAAGGCCCTTCTCACACATAAGATCTACCTTAACATAAAATTTGTTGTACCATATAATATTCAGAAATCTGTTTTAGAAAAGGCTTGCATTCTATTTTGATTGAAATCCTAAAGTATACAAACTATGGCAATACCATACTACTGGCAATAAAGTGGCGACCGTTGAGTACAGTACACCTTTTACCAGTATTTTTATAAATTCACATGATGAATGACACCATTCCATCCATCAGAATATCAACTTACTATATCTTGTAGAAGGAAAGACATTGCAGCATCAAGATTTGTAGAAAAAAGTCGGATGACAACTAAAAAAAGAAATTTTTATTCCCCTACAATACTGTGCATAATGGCCATGTAAGTGTTCACACTACCACATAGCAGGGAAGGCTATGATGCCATTTGCCACCATGACAAGTAATAGACAAATCTCGTCCTGTTGTCTTTCACGATGGCCAATAAATTGTGCTCGTCATTTGAGGTTAGGTTTCTAGTCATTAAATTTTCAGCCATCGTGAGTGTCAAGATGTCCGTACCCTAAGCCTCAATTATAACAGAAGCAAAGTACAGTTCTGAGTAATGCCATTCAGCTAAACTGTGAATACTGAATCACCAATCATGGACCAGTTCATGCGGTGAACGGTAATAAAGTCACAGGAAAAAGAGTCAGAAAAAAGTTAAAATTTTGGCTAGGAAAAAGAGTCAGGAAAAAAGTCACATTTTATTTAATAAAACTAAAAATATTTTAAAAATTATTAACTGACAATACATGACTTTTACATATTGACAACACAATTTATATATGATGCACGTAGGTTGGGTTAAGTTAGGTTAGGTTGGGTTAGGTTAGGTTTTTTCCGTGCCTTTTTTCTGATTTTTTTTCTTGTGACTTTTTTCTGTGACTTTTTTCTGTTTTTTTTCCTGTGACTTTTTTACCTGGATTCGTTCATTCTTGCTACAGTCAGTCAGTCTAGTGATGGTTTGTTTTCATTCACTAAGAGTAAATGATCAAAAACAAAAAGTGCAATAGCTTTTTCTTTAAGGTAAGAGAAAAATATGAAGGATAGTGTGATGCCAATCAAATAAATTATGAGAAATTGAAAATTACAGTGACCCTCCTTAGCCTTTTACTGAAAATCTGAAAGTTTCAAGTCAAGTTCAGCCAACTAAGCTGTGCCAATTCTCAATTACAATTTAAAAGGGTAACCAATGCTTTCAAGTTATCAACAACTTATGTATGATTGGTAACTGTCATAACTCGTGTCACCTTGGCAACAGATGACACTAGTCCTCGTTCTGAGATAACTCCCGAAACTCTTATTACATCCTCACCTCCGTTTGATTTCCCTTACGTGATTGTTGAGGTAGGGGTCTCTGCACAGTAGATCATCCAGCTTGGCCACCTCCACCTTCATGGGATCACCGATGTCAATCATTTCGCTGCTTTTGGTTATTACAGTATCACCCGAGCTTGTAGAAACACTGTAATCTTGAATGGAAGATACTGCGCTGAAGCTCTATCACCGGGTGGACTAATAATTTATTTTTTTTTCTCGCCGCTGCTAATGATTGTCAACTTAATAAAACTTTACTCAAGTCTTCTACCGGTCAAACTTTATATACTGGTAGAGGTACTAAAGCTGTAAAGTAGTTTTGGGATCTAGTGAGATATTATTCCGGTTACCACAACAGCAGGTATCGCCCTCCACCTCGTCTCTGCCGGGCTGGTGGTAATACTCCCACACCGCTGCCAGGAATACAATACATTATTTTTGTTCTTAAATTAAAATCATTTGCATATTTATATTTTCCGACACAAAATCTACGATAGAAAGAAACAACGCGATTATATAATTCGTTATTTTCATATTATTTAAAGAAAAAATTCAACGTACAACATGAAATCAGATTTTGCAGACCGTCAGACGTCTACCACTGGCCCGTCACGTGCTTCAAGGGCATTCTGGAGACCTTGTATAGTAACTACATACAGTATCTAAAATTAGAATATCACACCATCTGCACCAGTGAAGTTATTAAGAAACCTACATCTAAAAGAGATTCATGACATAATAAGAGAGAAAAAATCCATACCATATAACGGTATTACATCAGAACTAATGTCCTAATAATATTAATAATTGTAATTCTTCAGTCAAGGTCAATTTAGTTCCTAAGGTCGGGTAGTTACAGTCAGTGCTTGTGGGTACGAATTCTAAAGTTCATAAATACTTTACTCTGGGTCATAGTTCACACTTGAAGATTCATATTTAGCGCGGGGACATTCAAGTAAATCCTCCAAGGTCAATGTTCACAAGATAAGATCAATGTTTCTTTACGTCATCGATACCTTACTTTGTTCTGAAACGTTAATTTAATCTTTCAAAAATTATCTAAACAACATATTATATTTATATTTGTTTTACTTGGTCTTATTATTGTTATTATTATTGATGTACTCTATTGACAGCTTTATCGACTATCCGTGGTCAAGTCGTTTACCTGCATGGTTGGCACACAGGAAACTGAATACTCCCACGACCTACATTGTCTATATGCTGAACTGTATAACTGCACAGTTTATAAAGATGCTTATCCAACTGTTGACCTGTATGGCAACTTTACTGAATTACTATTGTTATTATTATTTACTACATCTAAATTTTGATGCAATGGTCCCATTTTCTTTGTTTTTATTCATAAAATTATTTTTAACCTTTCTTGGTTCTTTTATTTTGTTGTTTCCTTATTTTCAGTTTACAATATTATTTCCTGATTTAAGTAATATCATATGAAAAATGATGCTTAAAATAAGTAACCTCGTGTACTCTACTGAACTCAGCTGGTCTATCCAACATACTGTAGATGCTACTATAGCGTGCAGTCCACAAGATATTTAGGTTGTTACCTTTGGTTAGGTAAGGTAAGACTAAATATATCTTTATTGATCGCACGCTAGCACCCTTTCATAGTACCTGACGCACACTACTTGTACACCCCTATGCTATCCAGTACACTCCCATGCTCTCCAGTGCACTCCCTACAACACTCACATTTTCCATTGTGCTCACACTCCTGAGTGCACCAACACATTTCTTTATGCACCGTCTAACCTTTTAGTGGTCACACCCTTCAGTACACTGTCTTATTACTCAGTATACGCACCCCACTCACTGCACTGTCATGCCCACCAGTTCACATTGTCACCCCACTCACTGCACTGTCATGCCCACCAGTTCACATTGTCACCCCACTCACTGTCATACCCACCAGTTCATTGTCATGCCCACCAGTTCACAGTCACCCCACTCACTGCACTGTCATACCCACCAGTTCACATTGTCACCCCACTCACTGCACTGTCATGCCCACCAGTCACATTGTCACCTCACTGCACTGTCATACCCACCAGTTGTCACCCCACTCACTGCATTGTCACCCACCAGTTCACATTGTCACCCCACTCACTGCACTGTCATGCCCACCAGTTCACATTGTCACCCCACTCACTGCACTGTCATGCCCACCAGTTCACATTGTCACCCCACTCACTGCACTGTCATACCCACCAGCTCACATTGTCACCCCACTCACTGCACTGTCATACCCACCAGTTCACATTGTCACCCCACTCACTGCACTGTCATACCCACCAGTTCACATTGTCACCCCACTCACTGCACTGTTACTGCCACATTCCTCTAACCAGCTATATTCAAATACTCTACTTACCAACTTGGCAACTTTTTCCAGGATGAAAAGGGATATTGATAAAACAAGCAAAACAGCACAAAATTTGTTCACATTCGACGAAGATTATTAACGAAATATAGATTTACGATTAAACATTTCTTTACTGAAACCCAATTTTGTTGAGGTAAATATTTAATTCTTGGAACTAATGATGGTGTCTGTTTACATATTCATTCTGAGGAAAATTGTCTCAAGATTATCTAAAAAAAAATTATACGGTTTGACCGGGGGAAATATAGCCTTACATGCTATAGTCCTTATAAAGAAAAGGCTGATTTACCAATTTGTTTTCGTGTTGATCTTTATAACAAGTTTGTGGAAGCCAGAATAACAGGTTGAGCCCGCGTTTACTCTACGAGGATGACATAATAGAGCTTAAGTTCGTACCCTATAAGCTGTGACTCTGTTTTGTTTTTACTTATCATTTAAATGTTAATTAAGTAACTCCATTTATCTTCCATAAGTAGCAAATCTTAAGGGAGGGTAAATGCTATAAACTTTATTCCTTACTTAGAAAACTCAAACTTTAGTTAAGAAAAACATAAAGAAAATAACAATATAAAAACTGTGCAGAAAATTGAAATACAACGACGTCCAGTGATCATCAGTTTTGTCTATACGAGAGTCGGATAGACGATAGGTTATCTAACATATTGTGAAGTTCACGGGAATAACTGTAGGCCTATTATAGGCTGAGACCTCACGCATTAGGATAAAATTAATGCAAACAAATATTCGATCAGCATAATAAATAATAAATTAACTTAAATTGAGTGATAATTGTCTTTTCTTTATTGGTGATATTATGTTAATGATATCCGTATGTTTTCACTCCTTCACACATTTATTAACTGTACACGAGCAACAAATAAAACTAGAAAACGTCACGGCAATAGGTCATTGTGTCCGCACCCAAACACAACCACCTAACCCATGCATGCCAACTTTCCATCTACTTTATCTTAAATTAAATCTTATTATTCAGTTTTATCACTATTATATAGTGTAATACTTTAGCTACCAGACATTCACACATACACATATACAGTATATATTTATATCTATATTACATACTATTTATATACACAGTTTTACATCCGTAGGGAGCCACGGTTTGCCAACGATTCAGCATTTATTTAGCATTTTTGCTGCGGTATACAATGTATACAGATTTCCCTGCACATTCCTTTCATCACTGAGGACACTGATGCCCACTAGAGGGGTCGCGATAATCAGCATTCACAAGGAAGTTTCCAAGGGCGACTTGCTCCGCGGGGAGACACTGTACAGTTCTGAGTCCGGTGGTGACTTCAGAGTCTGCATTTTAGGTGTCTCATTTCCTAATCTCCTTCTTTGCTTTTCTTTTAATCTATCCACCTGTAAACTGAGTAAGATAGTAATTTCATCCAACCACTGTTTCTGCATGTTTCTGTTGGGAGTTCTGAAGACATAGGTGAGGGTTTTGGTGGCGGCTGTGCGAACTTCGAGCTGGAAGGAGTATTCGTCCGGTATTGGTCCAATTCCCACAGTATCCATACGAATGGAATCGACGTAACGGTAAGACGGTGGGTGTGACTCCAGTATTAGGATCATGGTGTCTAGGAGGACCATATGAAACTCTTGTTT
Source organism: Homarus americanus (assembly GCF_018991925.1). NCBI lineage: Eukaryota > Metazoa > Arthropoda > Malacostraca > Decapoda > Nephropidae > Homarus > Homarus americanus. The sequence goes on from NW_024733734.1 coordinate 9,531,598, forward strand.
AATCAGTTGTCCAGTCCATCGCACCTTGGCATTCCCCGCCATTAGAACCGGGCCGCAATCGTCCAGGTCGAAGGGCGCCCCCTTGATAGTCTCCGTCAAGAGAATAGTGTTGGCATCTGCTACACACTCCCGTAACATGGAAAGCGCCGCATTTACAGTTTGATTTTCCGACTTGTTAGTAAGAAGGCTGGCAAGAAATTTCATATATATTTCAAACTGGAGCACTGGTTGTACAAAACGACTGTATAACTCCATGTCTCTCAATAATCCGTCCAGACGAGCACGATCTGCTAAGTAGTTCGAATATAATTCTTTCAATCTAACAGAACAATCAATGAAACACTGAACAACTTCCTGCTTCTTCCCTGAACGTACAGCCGTCTCTAATAAAGACAAAAAGATGGTGGTGTGAAAGTCGTAGATCTTACGTAATTGGGTAATTATACAAGATGGAGGCTTCGAAATTTCATCGTTCAAGAGAGACCCAAGCTCCTGATGTATAGTCAAGGTATATTCGATCTCCTTGTCCAATAAACTGACCAGTATTGTAGGGACGCTGTTCTCCGACTCACATGGTAAACTTTTCAATTTGAACAGATCTTTCAATTGGGGAAAAACCGCCCAGACAGTCAGGGGAGTTAGAGAGTCTTGGTTCCTCCATTTAAGAGAGTTGCTCTCGCTGTCAGACGTGTAGCCGCTTTGTTGTCGAACTGCTGGTCGAGGCTTTCCCGACGTGCTGGAGTTCTTCTTAATAGCTGCCCGCCGACCAGACCAAGAAGCATTGTTTTCGCTCCTGCCGGTTCGAGTGTTCTCTTCATCCAGAATATCAGAGTCACTGACCGTACCTTGTGAGCTACTCCAAGACGACTCCGCAGAATGTCCACGACGCATCTTGCTACGCTTACCGCTGAGTCTCAAGTCAGATTGGCCCTCTATAAAACTATTCCTCGGGGTGGCAGTCTTTGGTTTTTCTTTAAGGATGTCTTTTAAATCATTAATCCATAACTGCTGCATGTTAATATTTTTAGCTTTGAATGTGTAACAGACAGTTTGTCCTCTTGGACCATTTCTGACTTCGAGGTTGAAAAGGACTCCTCGTTCCTGTTTCCCTAGACCAACTTGGTCCATCCGGAAACTTGTGACATATCGGTAGTTTCTACCGTCAGATGTTGTCAACAGGATTAACGTTTTCAGCACGAGGACGTGGTATACCCGGCGGGGAAGGTCTCCCCCTCTTCGTAGTGTGAGGTCACTGTGGCGAATCAGGTTTCCGAAATTGGTTAAGTCAAACGGGGATCCAGTTACGGCACCAAGAAAGAGCTTTGAGTCAGCCTTCTTCAGGGGAACTTTGAGAATGTCCATGGCTTTCTGAAGACAATGCTTTTCTTCGCGAGTATTACATTTCTTGTGGAGAGTCTCCAGAGTGAGAACATAATAATGGAGACGCATTCTGGGTTTCCTCAGTTTCTCTGGGAGCTCAGGTATGTGAGTTTTGAAGTAATCTTTGTGGGTATGGAGGATACGATCCACGATTGGGATATTTTCCATAAAGTAGACATAATTTTCATAATCATTTTGATGAGACACAATAGCATCACTCAGACGCTGCAGATAACCGTAACTATTCTCGAACTCAGCGTGTAGCTCCGAGTGCAGTTGAGTCAGTGCCTTCACTTGCATGAACAAAAGAGTCAAGTTTTCGCGAATAAACTGCGGTGTTTCCGAGTCTGCCAAACGCTCCCTGTCCTCCTCTAGACTCCGGAGAGACTTTAGGAACTCTTCATCACTTTCCACAAAGAACCTCATTTCAGCCTCTATGATGGCCGAATTGGATTCAAGTGATGAGTCACTGGATTTGGACAACGTCTCTGCTGCGTCGTCATAAAGCCTCTCTTGTACGTTGGCGTCGAGGCCCATGTCCTCGTAATACTTCCCTGCCGACTTGCTGTCCGTGTCGTCAGTGAGCATTTCTTCATCATCTGAGTCTGAGTCAGATGAGGATTCAGAGTTAGGCGTAGGGGAGTCGGAGGGTTCGGGGGGAGTGTTGATCTTGTCAGAGGTGCGAGGGCCCTTCTTCGTGGTGGAGGCGGTGCCTGCCAGCGATGCTAACATAGCCGTGAATCTTTTGCTGACGCCCCGACTCCATGACTGTTTGAGTTCTTTGTTGGGAGACAGCTGAGTCCCAGGACTGGAAAGGTAAACCACTGTATTACATATTTACTATGAGCGATGTTTGAGTTACTCTGAGTCTCTTACCTGAGACTTACTGCTTCAAGAACATAACCTATACTGATATACTTTACCAATATTTAAGATTGTACGTTAGTTTGTTCACCTAACCAAAACTCATCTAAAATTTACCATTTTAAAAAATTTGGCTGGGGTATGAAGTACAAATACTGTACCATATTACAATATATATATATATATATATATATATATATATATATATCTGACTATAAACAAAATTTGACCTAGTTACTGAAATTGTACTCCTCAGTTCACCTCTAGAGTGCCAAGTATTAATTTATTTCTACCTAGTGTGCTGATATATCTATTTAGATACAAGTAATTAAACATGAGAAATTTACTCTAACATTCTAACATTATCTGGAGCACTGACAGGGGAACCATAATATCTAGAGTCTAGCCTATACATTATACCTTTTCAAATACAGTTAAATTACAAGTCTGCAAAATTCTCATTAAGTCGAATCAATTAAAAAACAGTATGTTAATATTTTTATTTAGGAAGGCCGCCATGACATATTACAACACTAATAAGAGTGACTATGAATTTGTCTTTTGGGAGATTTTCGTCCAGTCCCCTGACCTAGGGACGGGGAGAGGTGTGTGGGGGAGAGGTGTGTGTGTGGGGGAGGGGTGGGGAGGTGGAGGAGGAGGCGTGTGTGGGGGAGGAGGTGTGGGGAGGGGTGGGGCGAGGAGAGGTGGGGCGAGGAGGGGTGGGGGAGGGGTGTGGGGAGGGCGTGTGGAGGAGGCGTGTGGGGGAGGAGGTGTGGGGGCGAGGAGAGGTGTGGGGCGAGGGAGGGGTGTGGGGAGGGGTGTGTAGGGGAGGGTGTGGGGAGGGGTGTGGTGTGGGGGAGGGGTGGGGAGGGGTGTGTGTGGGGAGGGTGTGGGGGAGGGGTGTGGGGGAGGGGTGTATATAAAGGCTGGACCACGCAATCTTTCTTTTCATCTCAGTCAGTCAGTAAGTCAATTAATAAGAGCGCTAGTTGAATTATTGAAAAATTGGTCCTATAGGTCATGATTGGTCGTTAGAGACTGTGTTTATAATTCTCTATACACTAAGGTGGCAGCATGGCCGGACCTGCACTCGACTGCCTTCATTTCCCAGGCTGAATGGACAGAAAGCGCCCCGGAATCGCACAAGTGAGGCTTAGGACAGGAGGTGGGCGCTGTCTCCAGTTGACTGCCGCACACTTATTCATCTATTTATCACATCTTAAACCATGGATAAGGTCATGCAGCGTTATTAATATTTCAGGTGTGTTAAAGAATGTTATATTTTTATTTAGTCTCTTACCCTAATCAGTGGAATATCGCGGTCGAGTAGATATAGAGCTCATCTGCCGTCAATGGTTCGCTCCCGGGCACTCCCAGTTTATCTGGCTGTAAATGGGTACCTAACTTAACAACCTGGGAAAGTGAAGGTGGTCCAGTACAGTGTTGGCCCACTTTCACTTTTCCCCCTAACCAGTGGAGCAATCTTCAGGTTACTTGTGTCTCTCTGTCAGTCACCAGTGTTACCATGTTACCTTGACTGGAGGTGAAGAAGGCTATCCGGCACAGCGGCGGGGAACAGTGCTAGCAGCTGGTTGACATCCTGTTGGGATTTCATCTGCAGGACAACGGCAGCGCGGCCGAAGCTGTCACTGCGGCTGATGTACACCACCCGGGTGGGAGACTCCTCGACGGGCGTGATGATGATCACATCACTGGTGCGATGTTTGAGGACAACTTCAGTGCCCTCAATTACCCGACACTCTGGCTCCTCCACCTTCACCTCCACCTCCCGGAGAGCGTAGAAGTTATCTACTTCTCCGATGTACTGTTGCCGCTCTTCCAGGAGGCCCTTATTGTCTTCGTCGAGATAATCGCCATGGACGACAGCCCAGTGAGAGACATTAGCAATTCTGGAGCGGAGTTCCTGCGGGAGGCGCCGCAGCGGCAGCTTCACCTCGGCTACACCCAGCAGTACACCCGACACACTCGTCATGACTGAAATATGACATTTGTTTACTCCAGGTGTGGTGTAATATGAGCCACCTCACGTAGTGCATGCTTCACCAACAAAAGAAATTATATTGTGTATTACAACGTCATCACACGTTGAAATGGCTATTCAATTAAAAATTTCACATGCCTATATCAAAATAAATATTATCTTATATTTCATGAAGCTATACATTGTGTCTGTGCCTGTACCTACACCAACATTGTTGAAGATGATTCTGAGTAAATTTTTGAATGCGAAGTCAAGTGCCTAAGGCAGTGGTTCTCAACCTTGTTTGCCCCATGCACCCCTTTCACCATATGTCAGAATGTCATTCCCCCCTCCTTTCCAAGATTGTCTGCCTCAAAAAGTGCATTCCAAATAATATGCATTTAATACTGAAAATCCTTTATTTTTTCCATATTAGTATCAGTTCCCCCCCCCCCTGAAAACCTGAGGGGGGAAATTCCCCCCCTGGTTGAGAACCCCTGGCCTAAGGAGTACGATAGCCTGAATGTCATCTTAAAAGACAATCGTAGTTCCTGATGTTCCTGAACTGAGAAGTCAAGTCCCCCTGCTAACATAAGCGCCACAGATAAACTATTATAAAAACTTAATTAAGATATTACAATTCCCCCCCTCCTACGGAAGCTCTCATTAAGGAACAACTTTCATCTTCTCAAGTAGTTTAGTTCCTGTCTACAATTCACAATTAATCTGTACAGCTGCATGTCCCCCCCCCCTCTATGAACGACCTGAACCTCACCCGGCCTATACGGTCAGTAGTGTTGGTTGGGTCAGCGTAAGTGTTCGCTGCCATGTTCCTGCGCCTTTTATCGCACCCAAGTGTGTCCTTACTAAACATCACAGGTCTCCGGGTACTAAAGTTTCTTCGTATACTAAGACCGGATAATAAAATTCATAAGAAATAACAGACCGGCCGCTCAAATGACTAGTAAGCTGAGAAAAGGTAATTAATAAATAGCTTTTGGTGGCCAGTGTTTCCCCGACACTCAGACAAGCGACTGTCCAAACGGCGAGAAAAGATGGGGTGGTTCTTGTCTAGCTGGGAATACCAAACAAACAACCAACCAAACAAACAGACATACCTCACGAATAAATAGTGTCAGCTTTACGTCATAAGGAAATCCACGACACATGCAGGGATTACGAGTTAAAAAAACAAAAAAACAATCTAGATCAGGGGTCCGCAATCCCCAGTTTTCCGGCCTCATATGTCCGGAAAGGAATACATGTGAGGCCAGCTGAGTGACGTCTAAATTTCGGGTTATGTGGCCGGTAAGACTGTTTTTATTCCTTATAATTTGGGTGAAAGTAAAAAGCAGGGAAATCAAGATAATGCTGGATGAACAGTTTGCTTACCTTTGTGAAGAACAAGTTACCGCTCTAAACAGCGCACCACAGAACTGGTGAAGGCTGCCGTAACACACTTTTATTTATTTTTTCTGTAATTGCAAATCACATCCAGGTTCAATCCTCACATTAGTTTTTGTGCTGTTCTTTCCTAATAAAAAAATAAACTTTATTTTACCTGAATATAACGCACGGATAATTTTTCTGTAATTTATAATAACATTACATTATTTTTTGGAGGGAGTTATTGTACTGTATTGCGATATAAAACAATTTCCCTATACGCTTGCATTTCGGGTGTGAATCGGTTATTAAGCTGTTATTTTGTACTGCTCGAAGACAGTTTCATATTTCAATATTTTATATTGCTAAAAGTTATGTTTCCCTTATTTATTTACAGAATATTTAACTATATAGGCTAGTGACTAGTGCTATTATTTCAACGTAGAGTATGTATATGTTGAAAATGAAAGCTATGTTTAGTGGTGGTGGTGCTTATAAAAAATTTCTGACAATAAAATATAGTCTTGTATTTCTGATTTTACAGTCAATTCCGTGGAACACAGTGCTGACTTATGTTGCTTTAGTACACCTGCGGCAGGATCACTGATTACTTGTACCATTAAGTGGCCGACTAGTGTATAAAGGTTGCGGACACCTGATCTAGATGCAGCTGTAAACTCCGATGTCATGACGCCATCGGATAAACCCGAGTTGTGTTATCTGATCAATCAACATTTCCGTCGTCTTCAAGAATATTAAATACTGTATCGTTATCAGGTATTATTAGTCAGCCATTAAGACCCATTTTGCTTATAAGTATTTACGCCAACACACACACGTTCATGTTCGTTTGTTTTTGTGACTACTGCGATTATATTGCATGTAGAATATATAATTTTAGTAACGGCTGTGTGGATAGGCTTATTTCCCTTTGTATAAATATAGTTATATACACCAAGAATAATTTGGATATTCTATGTTCTTATAATTTAGGCTTATACTTATACTGTACACACCCTACGGCCTGGGTAACTTGGAATCCCTTCTCAAATTCATCCTCTCCTTACTGTCACTTTCAACCCAGTTTTTGAACGATTGACAATACTAAGACCACTGCAGGTGTGACCCCCTCCCCCGCACCCCATGTCCTGATGTGTACTGAGGCGGAAATCATTTTGTTAGCCCCTACTTCCCTTAAATACAATCCCTCCAAGATCATCACCCTACCAGCTAAATTTGACGACAATATGACCAAAACTATGATATCAGTAAGTGTATACACAGGCGGATACACTAACACGAGACACTTAGTGACATTACTATAATAAAATATGTATCTTAAACATAACAAATATCAGTAAAGGAATTAATAAATATATACTGTACTAGTAAATAAAGTATGTAGAGGGAAAGAGAAAATTTTGCGTAATTTACAAAATTAAAGTATATAAGTAAAATGTCTTTACGGTACCTGGGAGCCTGTGTTGAGAATGAAGCACGTAATCGATGACGTCACTCAAGTCTAGGAGCAGACCGCTTGCCAGCTGCCGCCATGGTAGACTTGACTGTTAGTGATAAAAATAGACAAGAATGCAATGCGTTGTCCTTGACACATTTTCTTTGGTTGAAAAAAAAAACAATCTATTATAGTAGTCCATTAAAACAGGGCTATGGGGGAGGAGGCAATGTTTGAAAGTCAGGCAAGGGTTGAGACAAGGGGCTTGTAAGTTAACGAGGGATAAGAAACAGTGATAAGTGAGCTATCAGAACATAGAGTAGAGCCACATAAGCGCCTATGATTTTATGACTCAAGCGAATACCTTCTATAGGGTAGGTGAGGGGATAGCTGCCAGATCCCAGAACCATCCTAAAATCTTATAATTCTCAATTAAGGTTTTCAATCAAAGCGTAACTGAAGAGCCCTAAGAATAGGTGGCCGGGACTCTGAGGGATGCTGTAGGTGCAAATAGGTTTATCGAGTAACTAAACCTCTGTATCCTTAATAAAGAAATAAAGAAAGTATCCCGGAAATCATGTGACCAGGATGTGACGTGAGATACAGTGGCCGGCTGCCAGCTCATTCTGAAATCTCTGGTTAAATGGCAATGTTTTCTTGAGCGTTGTTTAACTTGTCGTATGTATCACATTCCGTTACCTGTTGTTTTTTTTTTGGTTCATCACAGAGGTAGGCCAACCGCCAACCACATTAAGATACACCTCCAATGCGAACACTAGGCTTCAGTATAAAGCCTGGTGCTATTGTTACTATGCCCACAGCTCTTAGGCTTCTGTTGGTCCCGCCACCATCACTACTGCTGCTGCTGCCTCCGCCTAGGCTTGTGGTTCTAACACCATCACTACTTACGACTTTGGTTCTGGTGCTCTCGAAACTGCTGCTTCTGTTTTTAATATCATAGATGCTAGCACAGTACAGGTAATGATCCCGTTGGTGCAGTACTTCTGCTATTGCAATTCCCACTAATCCTCATCAGCACAGTATACAGTATGTTACTACAAAATACCACTTACACTTTCAGTACTACTGCTATTGTCACTTATACTTTTATTATCACTACTACTGTTGCTCCCCCCCAAAAAATCAACAGACCGAGCGACCTGTTTCGTTGCAGTTCAATCAAAACCGAGAACAAGTTAGTTTAGTCACCGCCACACATCAGTACACGGTCACAAGCCTGGCATAATTTACTCTCACTGGCACGTGTAATCGACAATGTAGCTACATGTGTCAACTTAAACGAGGAGTCAATAAGTAAACAATGGTCGAACGGCGGCGTCTGGTTGGTTGATTCGCCAACCAGTGAAAGACGAGTCGCAGTCAGGACAAACATGGCGCACGCGTAAAAATGATATATTTTATTTTGAGATAGAAGCGAAACTTTTTCCTGATCGCAAATATTTTTTTCTTTCGCTCTCAAGTCCCATTTTTTTTTCTGCGACTCATCTTCAATTGTTCAAGAAAACAGCAAATCAGAAGCAGTCACTACTAATGGATATCTGTTGTCTAAGAGTGACAATAGGGGGCCAGCTAACGTCAAACTGTCCTCGCTAAGACATACACAAACTGGCCGAACTGCAGTAAATATATCAATAATCAGGCTAAAACTAATAACATACGTACAGAACAACACACGAATAAAAATATTATTAAGTTTCACAACTCAAATGTATATTAAAGTTAAATCAGGTGAAGTATATTTTTTTTTCTCGGAACGAACCTTATGATCATCTTTCATATACGTGGCTCCAACTTTTATTTATTTCTACTTTCATATTTTCATACCTACATATAGAAGTATTTGTTTGTTGATTTTATATAGGACAAGTGAGTCGGCAATGAGGAGCTGCTTGCGTTGCCAACACACATACACACACACACAAAGTATCAAAATAAATAAGAATTGGCCTCCAAAAAAATCCAAACATCCAGCGATTGATATAATAACGAATCGCAACAATCTGTGATAAGACAGAAATTATTGCATATCAAATAATTTTAATGTACACTGGAACCCTGCTTCAGGTATTGTACAGTAGACACAAGGTATAATTACGAAGGTTATTATGCATAAGGCAATGTTGGCTTATTATGTCCGCTTTCCGTGACGGTTCTCGATGGCAGTTATGCACCTGGCAGCAGCATAACAAAAAAACAAAAAACAAATGCTAGGTGTAAGAGGAACGGCATGTGGTTAAGCAATAACTAAAATGAAATAAATAACCAATGACAAAGCAGAAGATAAGCAAAGGTGGACATTATGGAAGTAAATGGTGTTGTTGGTCAGATATTCACCATATAAACACGACATGGTAACAATGGAGAATAAGCCATGAAACATGTTATAAGAATGCACTGGGGGCGGCTGAAGGTGAGAGGGAGCGAGGTACAGTATTTCTATAGCATAAGGCACGTGAGAGCTCCCGAAGACTGTTGTGCCAATGTGGGCTGTATCTCTAAATATGCATTTTTCTATCTCTAGCCTTGAGAATGAGCAGGTGTACCAACACATTTGCCCCAATTTACATCTTGTGTCATGCAGTGAAGGGAAAACTAAACTTTAAATCTGACACCACAGCCAAATATTTATACTTTCTCACAGAAACTGCGGAAAAATACTGGACTCACGTTTCTCTGAACATCTTAAAGCTTGGAAGAGGTAACCAGGGCTACTGTCGATAATAAAGCTCGTAATAAACTATTGTCTTCCCGCCTTGACAACCAATCACTGCTGAAGTAAACTCTTTCCTTACTAATATTTCACTATTTCTCACATGTCCATAACACCTTGAACAAACCCTAGTATTCTTTTAATTTGTACAGCGTTATTTCCGTCTTCTTATTCCTTGTATTATATTCACTCCATCTATAGTTCTTAAACGTCATTTCCATAGTTTTTAATATATTTCTTCCTCTTGCATTATTTTAGTCTATATAATGTCGATGAACTAGATAGATAGATAGATAGATAGATAGATATTCAGTAAAATCGTCAAACTAGTTCATATTCATTCAGCATGTACAGTACATAAACAGTGTAAGTCAGTGCAAGTACACATCTCTCAATGCACATATTACCTTCTTTCCCACAGCGACGCTACGATATAAGTCAATACAAAAACAATAGACGAACTTGCTAATGTGTTACACCAATGGCAGCGAGCAATGTGGAGCAGCTAAAATGCTTGTGTGGTTTTTAAATATCTCACACTTTCATGTACATCACAATACCTGCACGTATGCATAATGACAACTCCAGGTCTCCAAAGTGCTGCATCCACCTGTCAATCTCCACAACTGGTAATTAATCATCATTCTGAATTTTGTAAAACCAATGTGGGAAGCCAAATCAATGTATAAAGTTTAAATATTTTCTTTTTACAATACAGACACGCCTCGTCATAAAGATGTTGACAAAATTTTCATCATCAGTACCGTAATAACAACTGTAATTAATTACCCCTTGCCAGGTTACCACCAAGATATTACTGTGTCTTAGTGTTAACACGTCATATATGACTCACGTGTTAGTATATTGGGATGAAAGTGTAATGGTGTGCTAATATAGCCTAGTGTCCTGAAGCGTAACCTAACCAGCATGTATTATCATAGCCAAGTCTCACCCCCCCTGCATTCCTCAGTGACATAAGGCGTTAATGTATTTCTCATTATCTCCAGCATCTCTCACAGTCACAAGTTTCCAGCATCCTTCAACCCTCACATTCATTATCATCAGGTGTCACATAGTTCAGTTCCATTATTCCCAGCAACACCCCACACATTAAAGCTGACATAACTGGACGCTACAGCAGTACAGTACTCAACAGATGATTTAAGAGACCCTTCTGTCGAGTTTTTTTTTCTTCCTGAAGCAGAAACGAAATTAAAAGTAACAGTAAAGAGAATGAGTATAAATCCTTTTTCCCTGAACCACAGATAAATACATTATACTGTACTTTGAGCGCGATTATGTTATTACACAACAATACTAACTGACACTCGTCAGTGAAAAGCGGTAAAAAAAATCGGTTTATTCCAGAAGCCATTGAATCGTATATTAACATTTTACCAACTCATAGGAATACAAAACAACGATTTTCGACAACTTCATAGAAGACAATAAATCTAATACAAAAGAATACGATAAAATACCAGCAGTAAAATCATCGCTGCGTGCCCTAAATTTGTTCCCAGCCTTTGAAGATCTTTTTGTGTCCACTGCTGCCAGCCAACTATTGTGACGTCCCGGATTTTATGCAAAACTATAAAACGGTATACCACGATCTCTCCTCTCACAACGGTATGCACGACATCTCTTGTCCATTGCTGTCAGCCGCCGCACAATTGGAACCATGTCTTTTAGTACATATCAGCCATGTTTTTTTTATTCGGTTTCTCTGTAAAACAAAAAAAAAGTGATTCAGTTGTGACGCCATCTGGTGTGGGAGATGCCGACCATGTTGGTGACAACCTTTATGATTAAATATTGAAATTAATTTTTTTTTGCACTTGAAAGAGTCACTATTTAAGTTTTGTTTTTCACCTTAGCAAATGCAAAGAACCGCATTTCAATACCTTACGACGTTTCTACATATGTTTGGAATCAGAACAGGACTTTATGGACGGGGTCCTGAACTAGCTATTCCTTCTTCCCCACCAGCAATTCCCCTTCCATAATTTCCTCTGCGGAGTTATTTTCATTAAATTTTCCAGTCGAAATGAAAGACATTAAAATCATGTTTGTATAGTTTAATTATTACCTCAATGACCAATAACAACCCTGACAGATTCCCCCCCCCAAAAAAAAATAAAATCTAAAAACAAAATCTAAAACAAAAAAAAATCTACTGTTTTCAAGTATATTTTCAGGCTTTGCAATAGACATTTTGAGATGTAGTTTACAATTAGTGGAGCGAGTAAGAAGTCATGTACTTTGGTGCACTGCGATATACCATATATAGTTGGGATGCTTAGAACTCGAAGAAAGTATTTGTAAGTTATCTTGGCTGCCCGAGCAAGAAATACAAGTCTGATTGTAGAATTTGAGTGACACTACAAATCAAGGACTACAATTTCTTATGATTTGAAACCTCTTGATCTGACACATGGTTCTTCCCTTGTTTCCGTGTCCGACAAGTTACTGACTTATGGAAGGACTTCAACAGCGTTGGTAATATCACCATACTTTTCGACAAGGAATACCTTATGCGGCAGATGTAATTTGGGTCAAACGTTGAAGGAAACAAGAAAGATGAGAAGATTAATGATTTCCCAGCATATTACAACACTTATCAGCACCTAACATCTCGACCACCAGCTCAGGGCACTGTCGCTCGGCAAACCAATCTAATATGAAGGATAACAGCCAATGAGTAACGCTTCAGATCAATATACTGTACAAACAGCATTGACAAGCACCGACTCTTGCAGTAAGTTTTTATATTTTAATGTTTATTAGTGTTGCTTCTTCAATGTATTCAGGTTTATCAGAGATCGTGTCCTTCAAGATCAGGTTTGGTATTCAAGCTTAGACACATTTTCTAATTTGTGTACAGTAATGATTGGTTATTGTCGGTAGGTATATCGTAAGTTAGAAAAGATCCACAAGATTACTACCGAATGTGGGATTACACAGTGGGTGGATCTTCCTCTGAACAAAAAACTATATACCCTGTATATGATTAACCTTGTATGCCGAGGATGTTACTACCGGTACTTCTAGACAGGCCAAGAAAATACTGAAATATGACGTAAACATAATTTGCATCTAAATTTACCCAAAAGAAAACTTAAAGGAACAAGGTTTAGCAGCTAAACTATAAAACGAAATAATTGTCTTCGGTAGCCTGAGGGAGCGAAAGCCAAACATTATCCCGGATTCTGGGTCACGTCTTGGACTCACAGGAGGCCGGGCGAGCTTGTCCCCCTCCCCCCACTAACGATTGATACTTTAAATACTCATAAGTATCGTCATGCGAAAAATGTGGTTGCCGTTATAACTAAAGTTGGTCATGAAACTTTACATACCGTTTATGCCGGCGACAACGAGAACACAGGGTATATGCCATTAGTAGTGATGGGTCGCCTCACTCTCACCCTCCCTGACTCTTGCAGTTCACACTCCGGTTGCAAACAGTACATCAAACACGGCATTTGCTTGTTGAATAAGCATTAAAACATTGACACGTTTAGTCCATGTTGGATTGAACTTGATGTGACTCCTGGTAGCACCGCGATAGTTAGCACTTTTCGGTTGTTTAGAGGACGAAGGTCCCTCCGATGTGGCTGCACTGTCACTCATCTTGCCCACATGTTTGTTTACAACAGCGAGCGACCAGAGCGCGGGTAATCAATTACAAAGGCCTATTTTTATTGGTTGATGATCTGCGGTAGACCAATCATAATTCACGTTTCACATGGACAGAGTTTGTCATTCGGATACAATCGGAATATCTCGGGAAACATCACAATGAATTCGTTTAGCGAGTTTTAAATGATCAGTGAGAATGTTCTGGGTGGATTCCGCGCTCATACACAAGGAAACAAAGGTGTTTATTGCCTGTGATTTTAATAAATAAAAAATCTAAACAGCGCCAGATTTCAAATCTCTATGTGCCAGAGTGTAATATTAAAGGGACATCCGTATTAGTCAGCGCGAAATGAGTTAGTTGTTATATATACAGTATATTCTACTTGACACCAATCCTAAAATAATTATTATTATATGAAACAAAAAACAACACGCACACTAGAAAGAAAAATTACAGTTGTAACAGCAATAGGTACACAAAACTTGGTGAAACTACTTAAATAATTATAAGTTAATGCCATACAATGAAAAGAGCTTCTCAGCGCTCACAACACAACAAAGTACATTAATTTTAATTATAATGTCTCCTTATATGCACTTGTATCACTCGTACAGTATCTCAATCTCAAAATTGGGTTGTGCATACAATCTCTTATTCTTCATTTAATTTTGTTGAAGTTTTAGGTGTATCAACGTACCGGCCTTCAACTCTTATGTCTTGCTCGGTAGCTTGGTTTTCGGGCAACAATTTTACTTTGGTTAAATAGGGGCATGGCAGCCAAGTGGGTAAAGACTCCTTACTTGGCGGTCACCTGTTCAAGTAGCCCGACCGGCCACCGAGGGCGTCAGCTGCAGGATGGATAACTTAACTGTACAGGTGATGAAGTGAAGACAGTAGAGTTCAGTACCGAAAGCTTTAGTGTTGAATGTGATGCTGCAACAGTGACCCACTTCCACTATCGATTCACAACTATTGTTACCGTTATCATTACTATTGTTATATCTACTGTTGTGCCTGCTTTTATTGCTATTATTTCCACACATACTGCCGCGAGAATTAATGACTACACCTTATATCACTATTGATGCCGTCAATTACAATAATAATAATAATAATAATAATAATAATAATAACCACGACATCCTGTAACAAACAATACTGCTGGTGGTAGTGGTGTTACAACAAATTATCACCACCACAATATAGTCGGTGCTGCTGCTTCCACTCCCGAAACATTACACTAACAGGGGGAATATCAATAATTACAGGATATTTATGTACACAAAACAGCCACGGCTTCTTTTGTTTGAGTACGATATGGCTTTCACTTGTAATACTACTACTTCTACTACTACTATGACTACTACTACTACTACTACTAACCCAGAGAGATCATAACGGCAAGAAAATCAACATTCACTCTCAATAAGCTTGTCACTAAAAATGCATTGATTGTGATGAGCATTTGAGTGTCACTAGCTCCACCGCCCACACCACTAAATATAATTCTTCATTCATGGCGCTATCAATGTCTTCCCAGAAATCACACGGCACTGCATACAAAAAAAAAAAAAAAAGAAGAAAACGAATACAGATAAAAGTATTAGCAATATATAAATATATAAATATATATAAATTAAAAATAATTTAATTTTAAAGAAATTGACGAACTATATTTTTATATAACTAAACATTAAAAGTGGACTAAAATACGAGTTAGTAACTGTAATACTTCGTTGAGGCTACAGTAATGTACTGTACCTGTTAATGTGGCGCTGTCGAGGCTGTATCCTTTATCTTAACTCTTCCTGTACCTCCTTAACACTCTGGTTTCTCATTTGTTGCACATTATCCTCTAAAATACACCTTTGCACGAGTGATTAGTTGAATAAACGTATTCAAGAGTAAAGTATTCGTGCCGTACCTCACTTTGACATGCCACTGAGGTGTCTTGATAATCACAATCGTGGTGAACTTGCAGCCTTGATAGTGAAGAAATTCCCCATTACTTCGTCCCTTATCAACATGCAATGTACTGTATGTGTGAGGTTATGTTCACCCAAGTAATCACAGTACCAAGCGTTAATACGACTGGTAACCATAAAACATCTTGGTTAACTCTCCCTTATATAGAAGTATGGGTCGTGTTGGGGTCTGTCACAACGGCTCCTCACAGTATAAAAGAGCGATAATGAACGAATATAAACGACTTAAAAGGACAGTACAACCAATATGGCATCAGTGATAGTAAGGGCGATTAGATAGCGATATTAGCCAGTTCGATAAACTTGATGTCGCAGTTTCCCGCGATAAGACGTCCAGGGCGGTACAAGTATGTCAAGTCTATTGCTATGTAAAGGGAGCACGCATGTAAAGCAGCCACTATTGCATACCTAAGCAATTAAGAATCATTAATGACTTTCATACGCCACGAGACAAAAAAGTTTCACAACACTGATCATGTTACCACCACTGCTGAAGTTTATATGTATTTATGTACTTTAACAACTTTAGGTTTTTAACCGCGTAATCAAAGCATGTCCAATCACTAAATGAACCAAAATATCGTTCTTCCTTCAGGGATAAATGGTGAAAAATCCTTTATCAGTTACTATGATAAATTTATTCTTTTTTTCTGCAATATTTCAAAACACAATCATAATAGAGTTAGACAGCATTCGAACCTGAGGTGTGTATAAATAAACCTGATGTCTTAGTAACCATGGCAACTGCTCACTGTCAAGATATCATGCTTGAGTCGACATTGTTCCATATTCTTTGCGGGAAATTTGACGGATCGTAAAGAAAGTCCTGATATATCCTATAAGGCCTAAACAAAGCTATCCTCACTTGATTATTAAACATCTCAACTCTATCCAGGGTTAGGTTAGGCTAACGTTGTTAATCTTAAGGTGAAGCTGGCGGATAATTTTCAATAGATCCCACCTTTCTAATAAAGTCCTTTGGCTAAATTTATCAGTGTTCAAAAATCTCCTCGTGCGTCACCTTAACATCGGGAGATAAAAGCATGATTTCCGTACGCTCTTTATCCCTAGCAGAACTGAGAACGTTTTAGGCGAGATAGTCTACTAACCCCTTGAGCACGGGGTCCTCTCTGCAGTGAAGAAAATCGTCTAGTGTTAGCCAAAGAGAATACTAAAAGTGGCGTCCTCGTAGTGAAGGGGTTATATTTCCCTTAAGATATGGGAAAACAATCATATTTGCAACAGACTCCCGAAAAATGTAGCCTATTATCTGTTGTTTTGGCTAAATATATACTGTATATACGTCAACTGTTTCAATTTTCAATGTTCAGATCCACAGCTCGGACAGTAGTCATTAAACTCCCGTACTAAACAAGTTAAATTCTCGTTAAGTGGCCCCTCTGACAGCCAGGATTCACCCACAGAAAACGATCCTCTGCAAACTCCATTGATGAAAACAAATTCGTTACTCAAAATTACTAGTCGAATCAAGATGCACTACTGAACGCTACCAGACATTATTAACACTATGCAACACGTCTACTAAACACTACAGCAACACTAAGCAACGCGTCTACTTAACAAGTCACGATTGGAGCGGTTATACTGGTTACTGTGCGTCACTTAACCAAACTCTTACAAACTTGCCCATGATGTGTCTTACTTGCTGTCAAACGTTTGTCATTTCATTATGGTATGGCTACAGTCAAGGATATTTCAAGTGTTTCGTGTTGATGTTGATATTATAATGCATTTCTGTCTTTCAATAACCAAGGTCTTTAAGCGCGTATATTAAGTTAGCAAATACAAGTCATCAATGATTTTAAAGTAAAACAGATACATCGCTTTGGTTGACAATGTAAAAAAAAAAAAAAAAAAAACTTGACGTACATGTAACATGCATCTGTAACCTTTATTTCTACCTGTATCTGTAGCCACCAGATGTTTTTAAATATATAAATTGAAATAAGTGACTTATACTTATGTTTGTACCAGTAATATTGGTCCTGTGATAATAAATTATACCAAATAAACTTGTTACTAACTTGCAATTGTAACCTGCTTTATTGTTCATAAGTTAATAAGACGAAATGAGATGATAAAAATACTTTCAATATCTAAGAACCTTTTCCACTAGTTACAGCCTGTAAATCACGTGGTCTCCCAAGAGTTCTTCGTGGCGCTAAGGCAATCATAATATGTATTGTCATATCAGATAAAATTCAACGATAACAATATGAGTTACCTTCAATCTATTGTTTAGATGTATTTGTACACTATTATGTGTTGAAATATGAATCGCACATAAAAACTAAGAAACCCCAAGCGTGTGAGAGTTACACAGTTGATCATCTCACACAGTCGAGCAAGGAAAACAGGGTAAGTTGCCGCTTTTTCTTGTAAGGGAAACGGGACAATCAGCCTCCTCTTGGTTCAGACAGATTATAACCACGTAAAAAGAATCATTATGTGCTTTCTTATCGTTCAACAAGGCTCACATAACGTTCAGTTGTACACAGATACACTAATGAAACTTTATGAAGTCGGGTGGAAAATGTGTTGTGCTTGGGGAGGTGTTTTTCGGATCATCAACGCAATTCTCAGTCAGTAACACGAGGTGAGTCGAGTACGGGCTGTGAGTGCATGGGACCACCCAGCTCAGGACACTCAGGCCTCCAGCAGGATAAAGAGCATCTTGGATTTCTGCGCTTACATACGGTACGTAACACACGCACACAATTACATTCATGAAATTAAGAAAGATACAGTGGTATATGACTTTCCCAGATTGTTATCTCAGTGTCTATGAAATGGTAGTTTTGATGACAATTTTATTCTGCTTTTAAATTTCGATTACAACTTTCATGGTGTTTGTTAATAAGTAAATAAAAAAATAACAATTCCAAAACGCCAATCTCAAGGCGGCATATAGTTTACTAGGCTTCGTAAGAACTCGCCACGATGACCAGTTCTTAAACCCACACCACCAAACTCTTAAACACGTGGAGGAGATAACGGGGCTTATTAGTTCTAAATCTTTATATATTTGCTATTCTAATTAACCTAATTCATTATTAAAATATTCTAAACAAATTAATCTGAACTAGGAAGATCTTGGTGTTTTAATAATTAATTGGCGGAGCTACAACACACAGTGAGTGATTTATTGTCAATAAAACAATGTCGTCATTTATCTGATAATGGTAAAATAAATAACTTTATCTCACGTGATATAATTAAACTTACTGTCACTGACTGTATTGAATTCACTTAATCACTCGAGTGTATCTGTAGTTAATATTGTTTATGGAGTGATGTACTGTAGGCCTACACAGTTGTGGACAAAATTCCCTGGACACTTGGTGGTAACTGGCATGTACTGTATGTAACTGAGGATCATTAGCTGAGGGGGATTGAAATTTTAATGTATTTTCTCAGATATTTCTTTGTATTAATAGGTTAGGTTTTTTTTTCAATTTGTGGTTACGGCATTATGTATGGTGAAAAGCAGTGTTATTAAGTATAAACCAATCTTTTATATGACACGGATGTAGATACCAGATACTGCCAAGTGTTCAGGAAGAAAGTTATGGCAGTCTTGAATCCCAGCCTCATCCAATTCTCATAAGCGTCTACCTAAACATTTAGTGAAAACTTTGGCCTTACCTACCTACCTACTGACAGATGAACACTCGCAGTGGGGGGTGGGGCACGTCTTCCATCTCTGTTGCTAAGTGACCTGCAGCCGCTAACACATGCACGCACAACATATCGACCTCCCATCTCTGTAAATAGAAAATGCTAAGTCAGTGTATCAAATGCCAATATGACTTTATGAATAAATATTTGACAAGAAGCATGGGGGTTTAAGTACACGTAATTATCCTGGACAATCCTCTTTCCAATCACTTAATTGCCAGCAGTACGATCATTACACCCGTTTATACTTAATTGCCAGCCGTATGATCATTAGCCTCGTGCTATGCTTTAAAATTTATGCAGAATAATCTCTGCAGCCATCCACTACTGGCATATCACATACAAAAATAAAACAAATAAAAAATACCAACATTCATAAGAGCGTGTATTGCCGGACCTGCCAAACGACCAGTCCAAAACATGAATGTTAAGTTTGTTGCAGCTTCTCAGGGTTTCTTATCAGCTACTGGACTTCGTGACAGAATTTTTCAGCGATATAAGATGATGAAAAAGTATGTGGTTATAGTGCACTCCAAGTAATAATAGTAGGAACTGAGCTAAAAGCACCGACTTACATATTAATATCATGTAGTTCTGTATAATTAATAAATCCCACTTATGTATTAACAAGACTCATTATATTTAATTGGGTAGATAATAACCCCCCCTCAGCCCCCACTCCCCAGCCTTCAATGCAATATACTGTACTTTGTTTTACTGCCAAATATTCAGCGAGGTAAAAATAAGCAAGGGTTCCTTATTCATATGATCTGTTCTTAACCTGTTCTTAAAATCGATCAGAATGTCTAACCTATCATCGCCAGATACCCCAGCCTCCGTCACCACCTTCTTCAGGAGGGGGCAAGATCCAGTAGGTATAGAACAGGACAGAGAGAGGGGGGAAGGTATACCGACAGGACAGAGAGAGGAAGGTACCGAACAGGACAGAGAGAGAGAGGAAGGTACCGAACAGGACAGAGAGAGAGAGAGGAAATACCGAACAGGACAGAGAGAGGGAGGAAAGTACCAAACAGCAGAGAGAGAGAGAGGGAGGAAAGTACCAAACAGCAGAGAGAGAGAGAGAGGAAAGTACCAAACAGGACACAGAGAGAGAAAGAGATACTGAAGAGAACCAGAGAGGCGAAATACACCTCACAAAACAGATAGCAAGCCACAGGACAAACGAATTGATCAACCATGTCAACTCCAGCTTCACAATTTGGACAGCTGTTGGGCCTGGTGGATGTGAACCAGACTATGACCAGCTTCAACAAGGATGATAGACTCAACATCGCTGAAGTGTGTTGCGATATGGTGTGTGGGGGCCGGGCGCACGGCGTGAAGGAAAAGGTACCCCTGGGGACGCTGGGGCGTGTTGATAAAGCCATTTGGGATGCTGAAGTCAGCGTAGTCAATGGCACTATCCAAGTCTTCCATAACCAAGTACGGGTGAGTTTTGCTATACAGTTTTATCCTCGTACACTAAACTGAATCTGGTAAGAAATAGGTTTGTTTATCGTCGCTTTATGATATATGTCTATCCTTAATATTGTATGTGTAGCATCTACCTGAAGGGAACTACAAACCTAACCAAACCAAAACCGATCCTAACCTAACCAAACCTAATTTAATTTAACATAAACCTAAGTTAGTATAGGTCACGGGGAACAAAATCTCATGGTGGGAAAGATGATATAATATTACATTGAAGAACAGAGGAGAGAGAGAGAGAGAGAGAGAGAGAGAGAGAGATGAAAAGGATATAGAGAAGGGGAGAAAAAAAAAAGCACGTCACTCATATTTTAATCCGCCATTCCCTTCTCCAGGTCACATCACACAAGGTAACGGGCGTGAGTGTCTTTACC
Organism: Homarus americanus; assembly: GCF_018991925.1. NCBI lineage: Eukaryota > Metazoa > Arthropoda > Malacostraca > Decapoda > Nephropidae > Homarus > Homarus americanus. The sequence goes on from NW_024733734.1 coordinate 9,552,585, forward strand.
GCCATCCCAGGGACCAACGGAAAGTTAGTGTATATCGGTAAGTGCCAGGAACATAAGAAGAGGATGGCGGTGGTACTACAGCTCAGTTCGGACAGAGAGGCGCAGATCCTTAAAAGCCGTCACCAAGAACTGCAGGTGGACGGGTGAGTGATTTTAATGGTGGTAGTGGCGTCAGTGGTGGTGTTAGTGATAGTGGAAGTAGCATCAGTGTTGGTGTTAGTGGCACAGTGTCGTTCCAGCAGTTCCGAGTCACCTCAGTGCCAGGGGATTTTCAATCGTGTGTACATGAAATTAGGCTATGTAAATAATACTGCAATTAGAGTTTCCGTTTCTGCTTCATTAAAAAAAAAGCATTTCGCTGCCACAAAGGTAAAATTTGTTAAACATTTATCATAATTTTAAGTTTTAAAGTTACATTCCGGATACGAACCTCAGACTGACGAAACCCATTCTCATATCATCCTGTTCTGTTGAGAGATTAATAAATGAAAAATAAGTAGAGGAATCAAAAAGTCTGTGATAAGCGTAAAGAACCAATAAAAGTCTCAATGCACTTGTCCTTTGGGTAGCCATGTTGACCTCGCCGGCAAACCAGCCAGGCACCATCCACATAGACACATCACTATTCTCCATTCTTTATGTCTAGCGTATGATTTAACAGTACGCACTCATAGAATCGAGTTGCTGAGGAGTATTAATACCTTAACAGGTGTATTAAGTACCGCCTATCATATCACACGACGAATACCAAAGATAAAATTAGTGATTGGTAGAACGATGTTTCAACATGTTCATACACAGTAACCTCTAACATTATCATCTTTGTTATTTACTCGATATAATTTATTGATTTGCATTAGGAGTTCAACACATATACTGTACAGTACAATTTAACATAAGTAAAGGGTACATATTGCAGAGTACTTATACTAGAACTCCGAGGATAACACAAATAGCCAGGGTACCCAGGTTTATCTAGGAGGAATGTAGTAGTGGCGTTAATTAACTGTAATTTTCTAGTTTATTGATAAAGGTTCTATTATACACTCTGGACGCCTGAAACGTTATAAAAAAAATATCAACCTTTAAAGAAGAGGGAATGAGGCTATGACACTGGTACCCTATTGCACATCGACAACAGATATGCTCCAGCTCAACCACTGAATCTGATTGGCTTTTCACTAACCAATGAAATGTGCGTTAACAGTCAAAAGATTCTCTAAAAAATTGTAGTAGAAACAATAATATTTAGTTTCATCACAGATCACTAGTTTTCGTTCTCGTACACCAAAGACCATAGAAATAAAGATAGGAACACTGCTGAAAAGAACTAAAACCCTCATACACCTAAAGGATGTCAGATACTTCCATAATAGTGCCATGTATTTTTTTTTTATTATTATTTATTGGGCACCCCCCTACATCCTTGTGTAAGGTGAAGCGCAGAAGCGTTTACAGCGCCCAACAGGGAAGCATGCTAAGTTCATGCTTGTCTTTATGTCTCATGAATTAAGGGCGTAGAAGCCTGAAGAGTCAATGATTAATGTCATCAAGTTATTGGAAGCTCCAACAACTTGTCTCTGAATACGAATTCGCATCTTCCGATTTACACCAGGTACCTACTTTACTGCTAGGTGAACAGGGACTAATGGGGGCTAGGAAGTATGTCCAAACAACTTCCACCGGCCAGGGAATCGAACCCGTGACATCTCGCTTGCGAAGGCAAGAGCGGTACCACTCTACCACCAGCACCCCCGCGCCATGTATTGAGCACAAAATTATCGCACACTATCTTTACTCATTTTTTACTGGCTGGTGAATTAACCAATCAGATCGAGTGATTCTGTTAGCGTATACCTGTTGTCTGAGTACATGACAACAGGGGACAAGTTGAGCAAGTTCCTACAGTAAAAAATATTTATTAAGATTATGTTAATGAACTGGATACTAACGCATCCAAATAATCTACAAAATAAAACTAGTTACTTGATACTGCATCATACTTCTACTACGCCACACATCAATAATAATAATAATAATAATAATTTTTTTTCAACAGGCCCGAGTCTCGTCATATGTCTAATCTTTACCAGGTGTCAGCGGACCCTTCCATCCCTCCCCCGGACTACGAGGATCTCACCCCACCACCACTACCACCACAGAAACAAGCTAATCCATCGCCACTACTACCACCCTGGCAGAATCTACCACCGCCAACATCCCCTAAGCAGAATATACTATCCACGTGGCAGCATGTACTACCACCACATCCCCAGCAACGTTTACCAGCATCATTACCACTACCATCAGGAGACCTACCACCACCACCATTACCTTCCCCCCGTCAGCGTGTACTACCACCACCACCACCATCCCCCGAATCACTCGTCTTCGAACAAGCTCTACCACCCATACCAGCAGCTCGGGAGCATATCTATGACCAAGTCAATTTATCGATACCGCAAGAGCCGATCTATGCAACCATCGACCCAAGCTTACCAACACCACCGCATCAACAACAGCCTGGCGATGATAATTATTATTCTCAACCAGTCCACGACATCAACCAATACGAGAACCCACAAGGGGGATCATCAACAGGCCTCCCACCTCCTCTGCCACTTCGTCAAGGCTCAAGCGGGTCTGACCAGGATTCTAACTGCGACGTGTATGATTGGCCGTCTGATGATGGTCGCGAGGAGAGCCCCCAAGAGAACTATTACACGGCATTAGGGATTGATATAAGGGAAGCTGAACAAATTTATATGACTACATCAATGAATGAGGAACAGCAGGAACGGGGGATGCAAGAGAAGGGTGATCACAAGCGACAGAAAAGACAAAAACAGAGGAAGAAGGAAGAGGACAAATATAATGAAGAAAAGGAAGATACAGAGGAAGAGGATGATGATGAAGAAGAAGAGGAGGAGGACCAGGAGGAATTTGAGACTACGCTAGAAGAAGATATTAGCGCTTTCCTTAAAGATGAATATAAATTCAAGACAACAATATGGAGGATCAGAGAAGCCACGCATTCACTCACACGTGAGCTTCAACATCTTCTTCGAGGAACGGAAACGTTGGCCGACATTCAAAATGACATGTACGTGGAGCTGTACGAGGGATATAAATCACCTTCCAAAATTGCCCAGGTGTTCATCTCTCGGAAGGATCAGCTAGAACGGTACAAATATTACCTGATGAAGTCACCGCAAATAAACAAACTTACAGAGGCACAACCAGAAGAAGTGAAGAAAATGTTCCCCAAGTTAAAAGAAAACATACGAAGCTCCTGGAAGAGGTTGTACTTTTACTGCAAGAGCCTGGAGAAGATGCTGGCCACTGCTCCGCCTGATGATGTACAGGTGGTCCAAGAGGCTGTCGACATGCTTAGAGAACTAACTCGCCAGGGGGACTCTGGCATCATGATGGAAGCAGTCAAAGGAACACCTTTCAACCTTCACGACTACGCTCCCTTGCTTCTCCACAGCTCTTTTGACATTAGAAGCTCATCCATAAGGCAAAGGAAGGGCGATTACCGTGTACTACTGTTCGCGATGATGTTGGTGGTAACGGTGCCCAGGGAGGACAAATTCGAGTATCAAGAATTCATCCCGACTGAAAACTTAAGAGTTGTGTCCTCCAAAAGAGACACCAGAAGAACGTTTGTGCTTGAGGCGAAATTAGGACAAGGGGGAAAGAGAATGTACGGTTTCCGCGCACCGTCTGACGAAGCCAAGGATGTATGGGTGATGATGATCAATCGAGCCATCAAGGGAACAATCAATAAAATGAAGATATAATCTGTAGCTGAAGTAAAAATTGGCTGAGTAATGCAAATATTTGTTATGCATATATGGAGCTTTGTAGTACAGTATGAGTTTGCAATTAGTTTGTTAAATGAATCCACTTGTTAGCATATGAAGAAAAAATAAATTCAATGTTACATATTCAAATATTTACGTGTAGTTATAGAGATGAACGTGTATACAGTGAGTTCTGCTATAACGCGTGTTTTGATAACGCGAATTTGCTCTAACGCGATTTATGAATTCGGAACAATATTTGTATAACGCGAACGCTTGTTTGCTATAACGCGATTTTTGCTTACTATTTCTCCAATTTTGTGGTATTAACTGTGAATATGGTAAAGAAGAATATCTCCAAAAAGCGTTCTGATGATAGAATTCCCGGTGATTATCGTAAAAGAAAGGATATAACACTTGAAGAGAAGCTCAATGTTATCAACCTCAAAATCACCCTTCTCCCCCATCAAGTTACATTCATATTTTTTCAAGGTAAAGTGTTAAATTTACTGTATGATTTCATTATTAGATATGAATGTAACATTTATTTAGACTGTGCTATCCTTTGTGTTAGGCTAACTACTAAATTTTTTCGATTTCGAGCAATCTGCACCTAACCCTATTTTCTCCATAAGCCCTGTTATTTCTATTACGCGATTTTCTATAACACGATATTTTACAAGAACACAATTATCGCGTTATAGCAGAACTACCTGTACTGTATAGTGTAAACTCGCTGATTTTCCATTTCAAAAAGTGCTAAGTTCCATTTCAATTCCATTTCGGTGAGGTATTGTTTTAATGCAGGTGTTATAAGGGCATACCAGCTAAGTGGACACTGCATTTGCCTCCAGATCCCACGGCCGACCACTGAGTAAGACGCCCTCAGTCGACCAAGCTGCAGAATAGGTACAAGTTAATGCCTCAGTGTTCAGTGTGATGTATGACTTTCGGTTCTTCTATGATTATATTCCTAGTCATTGATTTGTACACAGTTTAATGACACGATAAACATTTTCTGTATTTTAAATTGTGTAGATGTGATTTGTTTATATAAAGAGCGAGATACACGTTGTTACCTCAATAACCTGTAATTATAATTACAGTATTCAAGTTCTTCTAAACTTCCCAAATCAGTACATGACACTTTTGAAAGCCTAGATACCAAAAAATTCTCTAGATATTTATGCCATCAAAACCTGGCATTGGTGTATTTAAGCGACTAGGTACTCCAAATCACACTTGTTTGACATATTAAGCGAGCACCAATGATTATGAGATTATAATCATGATGCAATAAACCCTTTAAAAAATATTAACATAATACTTATTAAAGATGCATAAATTTCAGATAGCAGGATTAAGCTAAAGCTCATATATACCCTGTACTGTATGCGAGCTGGAGGAGTTAAATTTGTTAGTGATCAAGAGATGGATCAATGCATACAGACAATCTAATCTAATCAGAGCAACAGTCTTTTGGTGCTTCTAATACTTACCAAGCACAATCATATACGTAGTTTGTGAAATAGTGGCAGCCTACAAATGTTCCACTGCGTGAATAAGTTCTTGTAGATAGCCTAGTATCTAGACTTCTATCAATTATGTCGAATTATTCATATGCAACAAAAGGATGACCAAGATACCGCAAATAATAATCACCACCACAGTGTTCTATATAATGCAATAATACATCAATAACTCGTTAACTGAATAATATTAAGGGAAATCTTACGAAGTCAAGTTGATGGTAAATTTTCCTTATACAGTACAGTACATAACTTAGCTACAGCATAACGCCCCTTAAGTGATTTGAAAAATTAACACCGAGTTTGTAATTAACTGCGATACGTTCACTCTGCAGTAATTAATGGATAAAAGTAATGTAAAGAATCGTTGAGAATAATTTACAACCTTAATGAATAAATAAGTACTGTATGTGTAATTGATTAGGTAACTCTTGACAAACATAAACAGGCTGACTGTCTTACCAGGAAGCATATAACCAAATATCACCACATACCAACCAAATACTTTCACATACCTATACCAAATAACCACATATCTACCAAATATTACCACACCACACACACCTACCAAGTACTACCAATTGGTATATAATTATAATTCTGATCACATCAAGTAATTTGAAATAGTTACTAACTACACCCATAAAACAACACAATCATATATACCGTTATCCGTAAAAGCTGAAGACTCTTTACCGGCTATAAATTAATATGCGGTAGCCCCTTGATGTATTTCATGAGCCATGACCAAACTATCCAACGACACCTATAGGTCACTTATTTTTAGCAACATCTAACCTCAGCCTTTGTTTGGGAAGACTTATGGACATTGTAAGCAGACCAGGGCTAAGATAACATTGCAGTGATAGATACAAGACAAAGAAAATTCAGACTAAATCAGTTTAATCATGTAGTACTGTATTTCTAATGACTATCGGGCTTACCCACTGAAGCCATATCATAAAATATAATTCTAGAATACACAGTTTTGTTTCTCGCCACTTACCACTGACGAAAGAATCCAATCAAATCCTGCAGACTCGAATTAGATGGTCGACTAAGGAGCTCCAGTGTTCAACAAGAGTCGTCTACCAATCATACCTGTCGGCACCTGGTAGGTTTCTCTTCTTCTGAGTGCCCTAATTGTTGTACAGAGGACTGATTCTCCAATGTCATTTCCATAACAGCAGTAATAAAACAGCGTATGTAATCATCGTGGCAAGCCAGGACGAATATGTCTAGGAGAATGGTGGAAACTGCAGTCAGTGGACAGCTGATAGTCTCCATAGTAGTGCCAAAAACGGAATTCATCCAATAATATGGAACCTTCATGAAATATATTGGCTGAGAAAATAAATGTATTACGACTTTCATCATATTTTAAGATAGCCGAATATTTTTAGTTGATTTTTATACACCAATATACAGGTATTATAGCCTCTTGTAAAAGAATTTCATTGTGGTGTTGCAAATCAGTAATTCAAAAGAGAATTTGATCTCATATGTTGGCTTTCCTTTCATGTTCATAGAAACGAGTGTGATATAAACACCTATTTATGTATAATAATGAAATACCTATATATCAATAAAGGTTCAACATTACGGCATCAATGACGGGCAAACATGCAATACAAGGAACAGGTGCAAGTTATATGTGATGTGAGAAAATATTATATGTAGATGCATTGAAATATATTTCATATAATTAGTGTAAGTTTACAAAACTCAATATAAATTCAATAATGTATGAATATGAAACAGTATTTAAGATGGTCATGATTATTGAGTGATGCAGTTGATACTAATGGAAATTCACAAGGAGAAGGAGGAGGGTGGTGGCCTATGGATGAACCCCATGACCCCGTTCTCTAACCAGTTCCTCCCTACGACTCCCAAATTGATGATCATTAAAGCCAATCCTAATATAAAAATACTATCAACATTTAGAGATCATTTTTCACCTGCAGTACAGAACAAACTATTAAACATGTAGATAAAGAAGAAACTCAAATTAATTACAGTGTATATATGTACAGTAGCTAAAACAATCATCTGTGGGGGTGGGAGTCGATATGCTCCGAAATTTTACGTGTGACTAGTGACAGCCCTCATATACCCAAATTTATCATCCATGATCTCATATTGTTTCCCACAAAGTATGCACAGATAGTTGCTTTAGCTACTGTACCTATGGTTTCTAGTGTTGAAGACAATACATAATTATATTCATGTTCATTTAAAAGGCTAATTAGTCTTAAAAGTTAACATAGAGTTCACTGTTCCGGTGTTAATAACAGTAACAGCTGGTCTTATTTTTATAAAAGTCCCTTGAAGCTTGTATTTACCGAGTCTCTTGGGGAAGTTACACATACTGAACATAAGTTTGTACTTCATATTTACTAAAGTGGCATGGTGAAAACTACAGTTATGTGCAGAAAATTATTATAAGCATGCTGATGTTTTGGATTTGTAATTTTTTCAATAAAAACTATAAACACAAACATCAAGAGACTTCGAGAATTAAACCTAAGCGATAAAGCAAGTAAATATGTTTCCCTGTTTCGAGAATACAGACAATTATTCTCAAAGGCCGAGGAAGCCAGATTGATTACTACACACCACCCCTCCCTCAATCCCCCCATCCTCTCTGACTCTGACTCAGTTTCACCACAGGGAGTGAACTTTAGTCCATGATAGTACAAGTACATCTATATTGATTACAGTACTTTACAATATGAAGAGCAACAGGAAATTAATCTTGGCACTTTCCAAGGACAAGCTGTCATCTAAACAGTGAAGTCATTTGCATTATGTGGTGATTCAAAAGTATTATACATAAACGTTTCCTTTACAATAATAGTTGAAGACCACAAAAAAGTATCCTTAATAGTTAATGTCACAACTAAAGCCATACTTTGTTTTAGTTAAATTTACTTCCAGTTTCTTCGAACATTCGATCACTGACTGACTGTCTTCTTCACTAACTCGAGCTGCTGTATCCCAGGCGTCTCAGTGTTTCACTTTTTATTTTCTCTGCCAGTTCTTTAAGGAGTCGATTAATTTCCTCTACCCATACGTCTCGAGCCTCCATGCTTGGTGCGCAGAACGTGTATTCTTTGTTCTTTTTCTGCCCTCCAAGCACGAGTTCTAGACTGAACTCTCTTTTGCTGGTGTTACTCGGGATCAAAAAGTTCACTTGGTTGATGGGCAGGTGTTCCTGATACTCATACTGCTCCTTCTTCGGCACCGTCACCACGATCATCTCTACAAACAGCAGAACACGATAACTAATTCTACCTCTGTCTGTGAATGAACTTCTGATGGTGAATGAATTATGGAGAAGCAGGGGTCTGAAAAGATGAAGATCAAAAGGTACACTCTTGACTGCAGCGATGAGAATACCAGAGTCCCCTCGACGGTTCATCTCCCGAAGCATCTCAACGGCCTCCTGGACTATTTCCCTGTCTTCTGGTGGGGCGCTCCTCAGCATTTTCTCTAAGTTCATGAAATAGAAGTGCAATCTCTTATAGGAGCATCTTATATCCTCCCGTAGTGTGGGAAGCTGTTGTGTTACTGCTTCTGGCAGATCTTCTAAGTATTTATTGATCTTTGGCGCATTCATCAAATAATATTCATAATTTTTCAGCTGATCCTTCCGGGAGATAAAGACTTCAGCAATTCTGGAACACGATCTGTAGCCATCGTACAACTCTTCATACATATCGTTGTGAACTGTAGCCAATGTATCCGTGCCCCTCAGTAGATTCTGCAGCTGAGGTTTAAGTGATTTTCTAGCATCACGTATTCGTCCAATTGAATAAAGGTACTTGTGTTCATCTCTCAGAAATTGGACAATATCTTCCTCGAATGACGTCTGCGTAGTCTGCTGCTTGTTATCTATCATCGACGTCCTCATGTAAATTCGTTCAGTTTCCCTCAAGTTGATCCCTAGCACCTCGTAGTATTCTTCTTCCTCCTCATAGATGGTGTCATCTCCATCATCAGATGACAAAGTTCCCTTTTCAGACATGATAACATTATTTGGTGGTGGCCACTGATTTGCCCGAGTTGCTACCGTGTCGTCTGAAGAAGAAATAGATAATCTGTGCAATTGTGGAGGAATCGTGTTGTAAATCAGCTCCTTTTTCACGTCATCGCCACTTGCCATGGACACGGCACCCAAGATTTCGTGATTACTTTGTATCTCTTCATATATTTGATTTCCTCCTGGAACCTGAGCAGTCTTTATCTTCATGTTGCCCTCTGTTTCATTTTCATTCCTACTTTTACCTGGATTTATTTGGGAGTCAGGAATAGTATTAGTCATTCCTGATACAGTACCGCTCTGTTGTGGAAAATTAAACGGTGACAGACACGTTAACAAAGGCGTTGCGACCATATTGGGAGGTCGAGGAGGCAACGTAGGGCTTAAAGCAGTCTGAAGCAGAGGAGAACGAGAGCTCGGCTTCCGGTCTGGCAGTGGCGGTGGCTCTTGAGTGTCGGGGAGATGCACAAATTGGTCTTTCTGCTTGTCAACGATCGGGGAAATTGTCGGTGACGATAATGATTGAAGGACAAGATGATGTGGCATAGTAAGTGTCAGGTTTGTACAAATTGGCGGACCTGTCGATGGTGGTGGCGTATTAGGAAGCGGAGGAGGGACTTTCGACTTCATATCAATCAATCTGTGGAAACAAACAAGTTCTATACGGTATACAGTATTCATTGGTATATCTCACCTCATAGGCTAATATGAATTAACATACTGTTAAGAACATTGTTTTGACTTCTAGGACACAAAAGGAACTGAAACGTTCCAAGAATTAAGTTTGCCGTAATGCCCGCCCAAATTCTTCACAATATGCCGTGCAGGTACTGTACAACACCTTTGCAAAATATCTTAATTTCATTGCAATAAGTTGCAGGGGTATTTACCATTGACTTTAGAATACCTCCTAATATCAAGTGCGCATAGCTTCAAAATGACCATGATATTGGTCAGATTAAAAAAAATCGGGGGGCTGACTGTGCCCCCCAAACTGCTTGGGCTCGCTGCGCTCGTCATGTTCCCCCCTCACCCTACCCCATTTTTTTTTTATTTCTGGATCCACCCCCCTGAGTTGTCAACTGATTTTATTACCATATCCTTAGTTGTACACTGTTCAGTATTGGGAATAAGGTAATCATACATGATAAGTTATATTTTGATCAACAGGTAATGACATTAGAGTAATAGTCGCTGCCCACCGGCAGAGAAATCGCAATCAAAACAAACTTGGTGAACGAAAGAAAAAACTATATAAAACGTCAAGCAAAAATACACTAAGTACTGTAAATACCTGTATGAAGGTCAATTAATAAATAAAGTAAAACATAACATCAAATTAGAGACTGCTTGTACTCTCCTCTCAGTCTCACCTAGTTTTCATCACTTGTCTTTTGTGCCTGTAGTCTTGGATGAGCAGTTCGGCCTCTGTATCAGACATCATGTCTAACACCACAGCCAGGCGCTGCTGCTCCTTCTTCTGACACTTGCCGACGAACACTAGGTGGCCTGGTGTCTTGCGTATGACTGTCATAACGCTCACACTCTCCAATTTGTGGCGGCTTACCTAAGAATACCATTTGATGTGTCTTAATTACAAGTATGGAGTTAGTGTTGTGGCCGTAGGTATGTAACAAATAGCGGATCTCATGAAAATTAAGAACCTCCGCATATCTTACTTGATTATTAAACAAACTAACGCTAAATTGCAGGGGGGCAGGGGGTATATTAAGTTAAGATAGATTAAATTAGCATTCAGGTGTTGAATCCTCAGGTGAAACAAGTGGGGTTCATAATTTCATAAGATCCTAGGTAACATATGCATGAGAGTTTGTGTACCTTTTTATCAGCGGACAAATTCCTTGCAAAGTGTAAATTAACATTAACAGTTAATTTTATCTTGTTATTTCAACCTTTTTTGCAGTTTGAGGAAAGTAAAAAAAAAAAAAAAAAAAGAAACACAACTGCTCAGGTGTTTTCAACTCTCCAGATGACAACATTTACCGCTAAGGTCAACGGCAATAGGAAGATGTAACGTTACTATCTATTTGTGTTCCTTTCGTGCTTTAATCTATCCAGTCGTCTGTGTCACTGGTAATGGGTAGCCATCTGTGTTTGAATAACATCCTATAATTGTAGACTGTAATCATATATGAGGACGTGTTGTTTCTGTCACTGTTAACACCGTAGGATGTAATAGAGACGAGAGAGGCGAGTTCTTCACTATTATCAACACTGATGTTCCAGTAAGTCTGCTGCTCTATGTTCATTCTAAACATTTCACAACACAAAACTTAATTTTTCATAACTATTACATTCATCGGCTCTTTAAGTTACTAAAATGATACATAACTCAAACATTTGAATATCCTGAAATTTCATGATAGGAAACCTAAGCCCTAGCTCCATAAGGGATAAATACTACAACTAAACTTGTGTCCTCACAGCCCCAAACTTCAATATAACTATCAGAGTGATGGACCAAGCACACCAATGACATGGATGTTACAAGAAACCAGATTTCGGTCCTTATGCCTTACTTACCACGTATTCATTGTTGAGCACCTGTATGCTATCTTTGTCCACGTGGATCTTCACTCCCATGTACCCCGTTTCAACTCGTCCCAGAATCCCTGGGGCCATAACCCTGCCTGCCCCTCCACACACTGCATCATGACACTGCTGGGCCACTTGAATCCTCTCCTCATTTCTCAGATTCTTCATGGCCAGGGTCACTTCCACCAGACCCAACAACAGGGCATTCTGCTCACTGCAACCAGCCATGGCTCCTTCCACACCTCTCCTGACGTAGGCAGAAATTGGGTAAAATTTAAGACGTTAATGGCAGTAGCAAGTGAAGTTGTTTAAGTGGTGTAAATGGTAATGTTTAGTACATATTGACACTGTGATGGTAGTGTTTTAGTACATACTTGATGGTAGCACATCTTGATACTGTCTAATGTACCTAAATAAGACCAACGATTGCTCTAGTGTTTTCATTCAATAAGGCAGGTATGGTCAGGAAGAGGACGACCTTTCTACATTAACCTAATAAAGATAAGTTCTTAACATGTCCATTATCTGAGTGTGCAAGACTCTGATTTTGATTATAATTGACAGTGATTATGCCATATATACGTGTTTCTTTAAAGACCTTCAGCTCAGCTCCTGAAGATTTGGGTACTAAGCATATTTCATCTGATGATAAATCTAAATCTCATCTAACTTAACTTAATCCTTTGATAATGTTATTAAATATCAGAAGAAATAAACTGGGGTGCCTAATTTTCAGATGATCTTAACTTATAATATACAACCAATTAACAACTGCTTTTCTTCACTATAAATAGTCGTTCTGTAGAGACTTAGAGTACAGGTATTGTTATTTATTGAAGACACCTGCGCCATTTCAATTTCTGCATAGTACAGTATTAAGTCAATGGTCCGTTTTGTCATATTTCTACTCACCATTTAATGTCACAAATAATTTTAGTAACTAGGTTTCACTGATAATATAATCACAAGTTAACTAATTTTGATAATATTGTAACTTAACTTAAGGTAACTAATAATGAGAAGCTGATACCACTGTAACTTAACATAACTAAATAATGATAATATTGTAATTTAATGCAACATACCGGTAACAGAATACTAATTTATATCTGTATAATTTGTCATTTCTAGGTGTGGCTTACAACAGCTCGTGTGTGTGTACTACCATCTCTACTTCTACGAGTGTCTAAAACTTACCTTAATATGTTTCGCTCGTATATTTCACAAAGTACCGTCTTGCAGGACTAATGCAGTAGACAAGCCTTGCATGCATGTCCCCAATACAGCCAATCTACAACGACACATCAGGCTTCACCAAACATCACCACTAATGATACTAAGAAGAGCAATTTTTCACATTCTAAAAAACCTTTCCAATTTAATTTTGTCAATTCTGTCAATGTTGCTGCACTGACATGGACAATGATGACGATGTCTAGAATGACTGAGAAACAACCAAAGATATTGAAGATATGATTAAACTCAGTAGATAAGAAACCACAAAAAATACCTGATTATACTATCACTTGTCTGTTATTCAACTAAGCAACTTACTTTAACTGACACAGTACCTGAATAATCCAGGTTTGGATACAGAGAAATCAGAAATTTGCCATTTAACATAATGCTTGTGAATATAAAGATAACTTGATCATTAACGTGTTTGTAAACAGAGCAATAAAAATAATGTGGTTCCCCCAAAAATTTACTGATAAGATAATCTCACAATGCTTGACACCCCGACACAATGGCCACCCTAAAACACAATACAGTACTGTACTGGATTGTGCATAACCTACAACACAACAATAAATGTCTAACAACACAATATATGTGTCTACCAACAATATAATGTATGCACAACACAATCCATGTCTATCAACAATATGTGCCCACATGCCCAATAACATGAGTTTCAAAACACATGTGCACCAAAACAAAATACTGTAGCTGCTAATGGCCTTCTAAACACAGTGGCAGGGTCAGTTTTGTTGTCAGCAAAATATCTGTAATATAACCCTTACAGTATTATGTGAATAAAGGGGGGGGGGGAGGTCTCACATACACCTATGAACAATGATAATCGCCTGGAATAACCTAAGACTTCATTTGTGCTGGGTAAAAAAAATTATATATACAGGTACCCGTATATATATATATTTTCATGTCCGAACCAGTTTCAGAATGCTTTTCACAGTATATTAGATTGGTCTAAAATATATTTACATGAATTTGAGAAAAAGTGGATTCATATAGTTTAAATTAACAGTTTTAATCTTACATCTGGCAGTGGCATATCATTTAACCCTGTAAGAGTTGAAGAAACTACTGCAAATCAAATGTTGCATATTCGAGGGACAGACTTTCAAGCGACAAACGCACCTGTTTTGCAAGTTTCTAAAGTCTGTACCCCTATTACAGCAGGTTTAAATTACAAAGACTTAAATAACAAAAAATGAAAAATGCTATACACAGCACGATTAAATAATACGTTAACTAAATAATGAGATATTTTAATTGTGAAGGAAAGAATTATTACAGGATAAGAAATGCTTACCTTGCTTCTTAGGAATACACACCAATGACCTGTTAACGGGTTGTCATCCTTGATTTCTTAGTATGATATAATCAAGATTTATCCTTATTTTTAGTCAAAATACTGTACACCCTGCATGCTAATACACCATCATTTGAACACCTATGTCATACAATGCCTCACATGAACATAACATTCATTTTCACATTAGCGAACAAAAAAAAAATATCATGTACTGTATGAACCTTTATGCTTTTTCAAATAGACTAAATCTATCATCGCATGCAGTTTAACCCTCAACTGTGTCGGGTGCAACAAGCACGAAGGATCAGTTTAGTTCTAGCCCTTAACAAGAACAAGAAGCTCAAGTACACCACAAGAAATAATACCCCACTGACTCCAGTTATAGTAGTCATAGGATTATAATTATACTGTACTGTATATCTTGTGTAGGGGGTACTAGAGTTAGTTTGTATTTCTACCTAATCTTTTCATCCCTCTATCACCATACAACCTTGTATACAAAGAATACTGACATTAGGATAATATTGACCACCACCAGATTCTTCATTTACCATATTATATGGTTTTATTGAGGAAATTGTACAAGTTTTATAATTTAAAATGACAAATAGCAACGTTAAAATATATCTTTTTTTAAATTATGCATTTATACATTCACAAGAAAACCAATACAATTCATTTGAACAGCACAAAACCTTTCCACACACTAGATAATTTTAAACCAATTTACTGTATAAGTTAAAAGGACCCATAAGAAATCGCCCATTAACAACAATAATTTAGGGGTCCAGGAGTATTTTAAAGAACCAATGACTGGTGAAACATGTACAAAACTGACAGTCTTAAGCATTCAACAGATGTTTTGAGAAAAAGACATATTTTGGAACTGGATTTTACATTTTAAAACAAGATGGAAAGTATAGAGTAATGACCAACACCTATACTTCTTGCTCCACAATTAATATTTGCTCCCAGTTTCGATGCGTTACTTTTTCTGTTGTTCCCTGTCAAGCACTGCTCTTTTCTTTTGACTTTTCTTTAGATTTTTCATGCCGTGCTCGTGCCTTTTCCCGTGCATTGTGGTAGATAGGTAACAACTTTCCTTCCTCTGCCAATATCTTCATCATATTAACAATGAGTGGTAGGTAATTGTGTTTCCGGCGGATATTCTCAATTTGCCACCGGGTTCGCTTGGTTTCTTCAGTTTCAAGGGTTACTCGAAGACGTGCCAACTCCTCCTCTTGACTGGACGTGTCTCCTTCACTTTCCTAAGAATACAAATTTCAATTATTAAATCTTGGTGCAATTTTTATCACACTTAAAAACAGTGAGAAAAAAATCATGATAACAAATAAGACAAAGTGTTTAACAATACAAAGTCACAATTTAATTTCCTTACAAACAGTAAAACTAATAAGAAAGTTTACCTCAATTTCTCTCTGCAACTGTGTGATACTCCTTTCAATAACCATTTTGCGGTCACTAACAATAGCCATGAGATTAAAGTGAATTTCACCTTCACTATATCTGAAAAAGAAAAGTATTCCATTTTAACTCTTAAACATAAAATAGTTTTGAAAATTACCAACAGGAACCTAAAAGGTTATTAAAGATCAAGGCTAAAACAGTTTTTAGTGTGTAAATTACTGTACACGGTGACTTAACATTTTTGGACTACATCAGAATCTGTGGTCAACGTTAGTTTATATAATACACTCCTGATCCTTAACATGATTTAATTCTTATTAGGCTGTGGTCAACGTTAGTTTATATAATACACTCCTGATCCTTAACATGATTTAATTCTTATTAGGCTATCATTGTGTTGAAATTACTTTGCATCACATCTAGTTAACTTCATAAACAAAATCTGATTTATTGTATTACCAAGTTTGAAACTATAGTTGGTCTTTAATAGGGAATGAAGGGTCACAAGGGTGCCATTCTCCATTCATGTTAAATACCAGAGCCCATTCAAATTTTGGTCTAAGTGGCATCTTGGATCCCTTAATTTTATATCAAAGTTTTGGTTCATATTAAAAGACCTGCACTCAACTGCACCATTGTTTAACATGCATCTACTCATCATATGAATTGATACATTGTGCAGGGCATTCAGGAACCCAGGATTCTGAGTCTCTCAAAAGTGAGTTTAGGTTACTGTACCACACTAGAATTAGGAACCTGGCAAGAAAAACCTTTAATAATTTGTTTTCATTAATACATAACAATAACACCTGCTGGTAGAAGAAATGTAAAAAGCAAACTTACTTTTGAATTCTTCGCTGAATAACAGGCTGTACAACTGTGAGCCAATCTGTACCAGGAGGTATGGGACCCAGATCTATTGGTCCATCCTTGAGGCCATCCAGTTCATAGAGGCGGCCTTCAATGGGAATATAACCCACAAAATGAAACACATCATCATCTTCAGAGGGCTGCTGTTTGTCAAATTCAAAGAGAGTTTGCCTAGAAGAAAATTTTTGGTGTTAGATGACTTTCTCTTTATAAGTGTAACTCTTTTGTCTTTAAGCCAAACCATGGAACAGACTTTTTTATAAATGTTGATTCTTAACCATGTCAACATCTTCAAGTCTTTAAAGACATAACACATTCTGAGACAGCCATTGAAGAATGTTAAATTTTGGTTTGACTACAAGGATACAAGTGAAAAGAAAAAACCTTACCTCAGCACGGAAAAGCAAGAGGGATTTCTTTTTAACTAAACTGGGTGATAAAATAAAATACTACTTGTCAACCCTGCCCTTCAAACTCAGAAAGGTGTACTACTAGAAAGGTATATTTTCACTGCAAAGAAGACTGGGAAGACCGGTGTGACACACTACAGTTACAGCATACTGAGAACTACACTTTGGCACATTGGGAGGTAGTGTGCCCAACTGTAAAGTCAGGAACCCATTCACATCTGGACGAACTCAAGAAGCACCAGGTGTTAACGAGCAAACTTTAGGACCACATTAAATTACCTGGCAAAAGAGTTGTGAACATTGCGGATAGTATCTGAATTGGAAAGTGCTAAGCCTTTCATGTGAGCATCAAAGGTCTGGGTGAATTCTTTAAATTCACTGAGTGTAGATCCCAGCTGTAGGTCCACATGCTTTGAGTTGAGCAATATTGATAGGATTGCTTGTGTGGCACAGGCATTGTTTATCATCTGGAAAAAATAAGGTCATCTCAATACTTTATCATTGAATATCACCGAAACATTGAAAACAGGATTCATAATCTTCAAAACTTATTTACTAAAGAACTGAGATCAGGAAATTATCAAAACCCCAGTCACAGCTTATCCCTGTACAGTACTATCATCTGTTGTCTCACATCCTTTAAACAAACAGGTGTACTATATTGTAACTTGATTTATGGAAGCATTGTTTAACTCCCTGGACCATATTGTATATAGTATTTGTTTAATAACAGCGAATCAAAGAAGATAATCCTAAAGGCTAATGTGATTTTTGTCAGCCTCAATGCACCATACTTACTAAAGTGATGGCTTCAATGAGTTGCTTACCACTAGGGGTATTGCTGTTGCTCATTTCACTTGCTTTCCTGGCATCTATAAATGAGGTAAATCCCTTGAAACAGTGTACTGTATTGCAAAAAATTACTGGAGAGTTCTGTCAAGTATGGAGTGGGAATCATAATATCCTTGTGGCTTGGAAAAAAATTTGTTACACCATACTATAGCCAGCCAAACTGCTAGAAAAATATCAAATGTTCATATTCTTTAGGGTATTAAAGTTAATATGTTTTCCACCCCCCAAAAATTCTATATACTGTATTAGAAAACAAAACAAAAAATTATAAGAAAATACAAAGTTGGGTAGATTAAAGTATTTACCATCATAAAATTACCATAAATCGAGGTACAGTCATTAAATAAGTAGCAATCACCAGCAAGCTCAGTGGAATAGAAAAAGAACGATAACAACAGACTGACTCTGGTAAACACAGGTACTGGACTGGGGGTGGATATTTAAAGTTTTTGCACAGTATTTCTTGTTGGTATGCACAGTAAGGTGGTCAACACAATTTTATATTGACTGTACAGTACAGGTACATGTATACCTGTATATTATGGACCTGTAAACTAGTTCACAGAGAGCCTCTAATTACCTATAAATTACTGAACAGACAACTGAACAGTCGGGGTCCAAAAGTTCGCCCCCTCCTGCACCGCAGCAGCATCGACCCAAGGTGAGATAGAAACTACACTCGCACCAGATGACAGTCAGGGTAAGTCAGTTCGGAGACTCATTCCCACGACTCAGTTTCATCATGGGACGTGAACTTTTGTCAGTGACTGTACAAAAATATATACCCTGTATGTCTATCAAGACAATAACATTTGGTAATTACCGACCTGTTTTGCAAAGAAGATTTTATCCAACCGATTATCCTGAACAACTGTACCAGAAGGCTGCTCCTCTTGCTGCCATTTGAACAGAAAGATGAGACCGTGCACAGGCCTGAAGAACACCACACATTTTTAATATTCACAATGTTGAGCTGTTATAATGTAGACAGAAAAAGAGTTATCAAACTTTTGGAAAATTTAACATCACACACACCTCACAGTCCCTAGTTAATGTAATGTGAAAGAATGTATAGAAAACAGTGAAGACAATGAGATAAATAACTCAAATATTTTATGACTAACAAACTACTGTACTGTACAAGGTGTGAAAACAATATATGTACACATACTTGAGGTTTATAAAGGAGTCGTCATCTAAACTCCATATTTCTTCCACCTGGACACCTTTCACACCTGAAAAGAAAATTGTTTTCATCAATACAAAATCAATTTGTCAGAGCAAGAGCAGATAATAATAATAATAATAAAATCCTGAAAACTGACATGTAGAAAATATACTGATAATTTTTCTAACCCCCACACTACTGTATACATATACAGTACAGGCATACAGTATATTCTGAAGGATGGGTATTAATAATTACAACAACTTCCTTCTATACATTCAGACAATTTTCCTATAAATAAAAAAATGAAAAGAAATTCTAAAGGCAAGCATGTTTCTTGTAGTGCAGGTGTTACAGTTCTATCTTAGGCACTGCTATTATCATTCATACAATATAGCACAGTATATCTAGAACATGATATTCACTAAGTTTACAGTAATGGACGAGTTGGTTCTGGGTAAACACAAGAAATACACTCTGCCATGTTCGTAGAGTGATAAGGTATACTGTATATAATTTGGGTATTATTTTGCTTTTGGACATTGTGCCCCCAAAAGTTATAAACAACTGAAACATTTAGATCTCCCTATTCTGAGCATTTTGAACCCCATACACAGCTCTTCCCCGACTTACGACCGCCTCAGTCGTACCAAAATTTTGTCAAATTACGTATTTTCGAGTCCCAACGTCAGTGATTGAGCTGTGTACTGACAAAAATTTCGTTTGTAATTCACTTTAAAATAGCTGGCAAGCTTAAAAGTGAGTTTTGTGGTGCTGAGAAGAAAAAGAGACACCCATTTTAGATTTTCTATGTATTATTTAAACATTTTCGACTTATGACCTGGATTTGGGTCCCTAACCCCATCGTAAGTCGGGGAGGAGCTGTATACATGGTGAAAATAGATAATAGCAACAATTAAATTCAATTGATTTTGGGTAGTTTTCAGTCTTCATCTGTGAGGAGATATTATCTGCGCAATATTGACTGACGTCATCCAGTCGTGACCAATGAGATATCGATTTCATCACGCGAATTTTTTTCAACCAATCATATTTGATTCTTCTCAAAGGAAGCAGCCTGGGTATGATCTTAATTTCATTGACCAGTTTCACAATGGCCGTGGTGGAGGTTGGTTGTCGTTTGTGCTCCTACGATTATTTTAAGTTTATTACCGAGTTTTACGAGAAAGACGATTATTCTATCCATTTCTTATGTATCCCTGGTCCTTCCACTTCTAACTAAGGTATTGTACTTTCAGACATGTCGCGCCCAAAGTTGTCAACTACTGAAACATTTATGTTAGTTTAAGCTAGGCCTACCGAGGGTCTGCCCACGGCTAGGGGGCGGACCCCTTCGTAATTAAAGCTATATGTCTCAGGACAGATACATCACGGCATGAAGAAAGGATTCCCAAACGAATGGTGTGTGCATGAGGGAATATCATTCTTCTCTGCCTATATCCCTCTCCAGCCTCATTCATTCTAGCAATTTCTGCCAAAAATGAAGGTCAGATTCGTTTAAACACACCAAAATACACTGGAAAAACATATTGGTCAACCCCAAGTAAAAATTTACCATGATTTGTAAAAAAAGTTTAAAAGTCCTGCTATTATAGTCAAGATAAATTTATATCTCTAGAAACAGGGCTGCCATTTGCAATGACATCACCACCTTCCCTGCAGACAACGCAGGGATGGAGATACGAGTCAATTTAGAAGTACTGTACAGTGATATCTCCGTTAGCCAGAACAATTGGTGCAGAGCAATTCCGGGAATGAGAGATTTTCGAGTAACGAAACGACTCTTTCAAAGCCAGAAAAATATCCCCCATCCCAGGAATTTTTCAGAATTTTCTGTGTATACTGGAAAATTTATCCAGAATCTCCTGAAAATGTGCCCGATTTTCAACTCTCAAACCTGAAAAAAAAAACTCCCCCCATCTCCGGAATTTTCCAGGTACCGGTAAAAATTTTATCAGAATATTCCAGAAAATGTGCCCCTCGGAAATTCGTTCTCAAAACCAGAATTTTCCAGAAAATTCTGGCTTTGGGAACGATTTTCCGAGAAAATTTCAATTCCAGCTATCGTAGGGCTCCGGGTTTGAAGGATTCCGACTAACGGTGATATTACTGCATTCTAATTCAATATTTTTCCTCTCCTTTGAAGCCTTGCCCTCCATTGGTAATGTCAGATTGGCAGGGTAGAAAGGGTCATAACTCAGATTTCTATATTTCCCCAAACTTTTATCACCACCACTGTATTCAGCAGGAAAAACTGCATTAAAATTTAGTGCTTCATGCCTAAATCATTTCCTGGTGTTTACAAAATACAGTACAGGTAATTTAACTTATTTGACATAAATGGTGTAAACTGCTGCCAGATTTTGTTTACCAGAAGTGTTAATATCAATGAAAATTTGTTTGACTCTTGGCATACACAAGTAATGGCAGCTTCCCTGATAGCTCCCACATCGCCGAGAAGTGTATTTATGAAAACATCAGAAAACCATAAGTCAGAAATTTGTAATTCCTCCAACCATTTCATTCTATTCATGAAGTAAGAAATAAGTTTTCTTCTATAAAAAAGTTCCCTATACTTGCTCCTTCCCACGAGTCTGAAGTCTAAAGTATTACGCGGATTTGCTTCATTCTCAAGGTAAGACATAAGTTTTCTTCCATGGATATATATTTCCTGTTAATTTAGTACGGCCGCACACTATGGCCTAACAAGCCTCACCATTTAATTACAACCACAGAAACGTTAGAACAGAGGAATGGTTTACCAGCTACATTATATACTGGTATACTGTTTATGATTTAACAGACATAAAATGAGCAAACATAACCTACCCAACTTAACCTAATCTATCTAACCTAACCTACATTAGGTATGGATATGGCGTTTAGCACAAGGGTGTATAACTGTCAGGAATGGACAAAATTTAAAATCAACAGTTTAAAAATTCCTTTTCCTCCTTTTTTTTGAGATTTTCATGAGGTAAGAAAGCATTATTTGTGTAAAAAAATCTTTATGTTGATGGTTAAAGTACACAACCTTCATCAGTATTATGGTAATGAATATTTATAGGTACAGTAGCTAAGACAACTATCTGTGCAGGTGGGGGTCGATATGCTCCGGAATTTTACGTGTGACTAGTGACAGCCTTCATATACCAAAATTTATCGTCCATGGTCTCATATTGTTCCCACAAAGTATGCCCAGATAGCTATTTTAGCTTTTGTACATGTACAGGTATTTTACAAGTGTAAATTACGCATGATCCCCTAGCCTACAATTTTATCATAATCAAATGTAGGAATACTATAAACACAGGCAGAGCCACAGTGTGTATTGCTTATATGAAACGTTTTTGTTTAAAAAAAATATTTAATTAGGTTAGGTTGGTAGGTTATATTAAGAACTATAATGAACTTCACACAGAAGCTCAAAAACAAAGCATAAGACGGCCATTGAGGTCAACATTACAGTGCATTATAGTCTTACCCTAACAAAGGGTCCGACTAATTACCCAAATGTACCCAAATGTAGCCAAATATAGCCGGAATGAAGTCAAATAATGGTCCTAGATGAATAAATCGGACTGCCAATCACTTCTCGACTAGTATTTGGTGTCAGAAAGTCACAAAAAATTGGAAAACTTAATTTAATCTGAGTTAATAGATCAAGTGCATGTACCGTACCTAACCTAACCTAACCCAACACAACTCAGATTAAATTAAGTTTACCAATTTTTTTTTTACTTTATGACACCAAATAATAATCAAGAAGTGATTCACAGCCCGAATTACGCTTGTACGACCATCATTTGACTTCATTTCGGCTACATTTGGGTAATTCCTCGCTCCGTCGGTACATGCACGCGATCTATTAACTCAGATTAAAGTAAGTTTTCCAATTTTTGTGACTTCGTGACACCAAATACTAGTCGAGGTTAGGTTAGGTACATGCACGCGATCTATTAACTCAGATTAAAGTAAGTTTTCCAATTTTTTTTTGTGACTTTGTGACACCAAATGCTAGTCGAGAAGTGATTGGCAGTCCGATTTATTCATGTAGGACCATTATTTGACTTCATTCCGGCTATATTTGGGTAATTAGTCGGACTGCTAACAAATATTGTACTGTAAATATGGTCACTGAACTCACTTCACCTAAGGCTGCCTAATTTAAATAATATTCCAGAGAAAGCACAAGTGGTTGCCAATAAATTAACGCTATATAAACGGCTTATAAATATTTTACATCACAACAACCAACACTAGACTAAAATGAATCATGAGATCAGATTTACCCAAAGAGAGAGAAGCCATCTCTAACAAGCATGGTATTATTCGACATTTATCTTTTACCATAATCTATCCTTCACAGACATATGTATACGTTAAAACTTACCAAATTTGTGTATGAGATCGGTGAAGACCCCAGGATCACTCTCAATGAGGCACCAGTTACCAGCGTCAGACACCACCATGATGATTGTGCAGCTGTTGGTTGATGCTTCTCTCCTGTCTAACGAACCCTTCAACCTTTCGGATCCGTATACGCAATAAACCCAGATTTTATTATATTTTATACTATATATATTATTGATCACTGTTATCATATTAAAACAAATCTACAAAAAACTGACAAGTGGTAAAGTGGATAAGGATTCAGTAAATATCTCACTTTTAGTTCTGGTTAAGCGAATGTTAAAGTATGATATATAAGTGAATTTATCTACACTATCTCATATATATGGAATAATTACAGTCATGCTTTATGTAGTTATTGTACTGCATCAGAAAAATCAGATGTTATAACTTTGATATACCCTGTAATGACTCCGGGGAGGATTTGTGACGTCACGAAACTCTATTAAAAATAACGCATTAGTGCAAGTATTCATAGTAAATTTTGTAACGTATAGAAATAATAAGATTATTTCTGTTCAATATTAGAATTCAACTATACAAAATAGTTTTATGTGGATGACATGTATAAAGTAGTGTACTTCAGTCACTGAGGTTAAGAATGAAACTGGATGATTCATTTTCACTAAATATAGCCATGAAACAAAGCAATAATTTTAAAGTTTTATTTTTCCCTCGAAGAGCTATCAGGATTTAATGACAAACAATACAGTCATATATATCAAAAGTCAGTTAATTATTTTGAAATATTACTTGTCATTATCCCTATGGCCCGTGACACTAGATATAGCACCCAGCACATTTGGCATGTCAGACAGATATTAATTCCACAGGAAGTAATAAAACATAACTCACAGGTCTGTCATCTTGGAAAATTCATTGTGTTGGATGTTCTATATTTTGCCAGATAGAAGATGCTTCGTGTTAAACCATTTAGAACAATTCCGACCACTATTACAAGCCTCGCGCTGGAATTGTTTCCGATATATTTTCTATACACTCGATAATCACTTATAATATTGAATTGGGTCATTGTTAAAAACATAAAGTACAGCTGATTTTATTTCATGACCAACATTTGTCAATTTATCGACAGTTCATCATCAATTTGAAGAGAATAAAGTAAAGTAAAATACATATTTATAAAATTACAAAAAGTATGCAGTACAGTATATCTGTATTCGCTGTTACACACTGTTGGCAGGTAATGGGCATGACCTGGCTACAGAATGTATCCTGTACCTGAGTCAGTGTTGGTAAAATCTGTCAACTCACACTAGATGCCATCACAACATTATCAGGTAGATTATTCCAAGAATTCAACAGCTCTCCAAAAAAGTGATTCTATCCCTTTCATTAATTAGTTTTTATCAAAAACATTATCCTTAAAATGTTGTCCCGGTAAATGAAGTGAAAGGATATAATCACATCAAATGAGAATGCAGTATAATTCCATATTAAAAAACAAAGTACAGTATATATTAATAAATCAGAACTCTTCATTATACAGTAAATCTTTACAACCATTGCTATATTATAGATGGTATATATTATATACTTGAAGTATACATCCTTATATTTAACTTATAGAAAAAGACTATTGCTTCAAGGAGACGTTTACGTAAAAATAATTTGAATCTGGTTTCTATGTTACGGCATGTTAACAACACGGAGATTTTATCTGGGGATGAAATTAAACATTTTCCATGTTTCTCATGGAAATTCACCACCATAATAACATAAATTATAGAATAAGTGGATAATAAAATCTATCCGGGTTGTCTTTAACTAGCGGTATGTCGCCAAACTGTACGTAACTATAAGATGAACTAAATCTCGGGGTAACTTGTTAAACTATATTAGGAACACATTCCTTATAACTCTAGCAATTTCAATTCCAAAGTTCCTGAACAATGTGTGATATAACCTGCTGTGGTGACTAATAACTAACATCCTCTTTATTCACACATGATATAAACAAATAAAACAAAAACCAATTATATATGTATGTCCAATACAAAATGGTATACTGAAAATGATTATTGTATATAAAATTAAAAACATTTCCACTCCATTAAAAAAAAAAAATGGTTACTTTATGTGGACAGAAAATACGTTGTTTCCTGGTCCCGAAAGGTAACTCCACCTCCTCTACTCACTCTGATAAATTACCTACTGTAAGAACTTTTCTGATCCACCAGCAAGTATAATGAAGTTTTCAGGTCAGTGACTGAGAAGCTTGTAGCTAACCAGTTTGTATCAAAGATATTTTAATTTCTTCTTTACTCTGAAGAGGAAACGTTAGTTAATCAAGAATTCATGTAAAAACCGTGGCCAGGTAAATTTCGTTTTTTTCCCCCCAGTATTTCTCTTCTTTTCCCTGTGTTATTATTATCACAATTTAGAGTCTGAATTCACTGGCTCCTCTTTCTTTTTTACATTTTTTTATTTTTTTTCCATATTTCTGCGAATCTTTCTTCAAAATTTCGGGTCTTCTTGCACACTCTGACGCATCTCACCACATTCTGGGGGAACTTTCGCGTTTTTGCGTACATATTTTCTGCGAGGGACTTCTGCTCCATCTTGCATTTTCTTCGAATTTAGGGGATCTTTCACTCGTGCATTTTTCCCTAACTTAGGTGATTTCTCTCCTTTGAGACATTTTGTGGCTTTTTCTTTCAATGCGTTCTTAATGGTTGCTACCAATACTTCCTGTTTCCTATTAAGGCCCCTTTTTGCCTCTTTCTCCAACTTCTGAAGTAACTTTCTCCTTTTGAGTTCCTCCTTAGTACGCTCTCCCTCTCGACCATGCTGGCCACCACCCCTCAGAAAACAAAATGGCCACAGTGCGTCTCTGTCAGTTCTGAAGAAAATTAGGAGTTAATATAAAAATACACGCGTTTATCATCTCACTTTTCAACACGAAGACAAACAAAGGGTAAACCAGGTAGCTATAGTAGATGATTAAACACCCTAATGCTACCTGGGAGTTAAGTTATGTTAAATTAGATATATATGTTCATAATGAGTCAAAGGTGAACTTATATCCTTTTTTTTTACTAAACAAACATCTGTGAACTGTGGTGAATGAGGTTACTTGCTTCCACTATACAAGATGATCTGTGAAAAGTAAAAATACTTGATGATTTTCTTGACAGCTTACTATAGCTAAAACATATACCCGGTGCAGGCTCCAAAAAGTATCCTTATGTAGTGGTTGGATGAATTTCAAAATGAACACTACGACTCCTGTTGTCTAGGTAAGGTTGTCAAAATCTTTCGTCCGTTGTGTCATGTTTAACAGAAAATCGTAGGCCTAATGATAGGATTTGGAGCAAGTGTTACGTGCTGTATAATATGTACTGTATATGGTCTCCAAACATTACATATACTATATATAGTGATATAAAAATGTTATATAATATACAGGGTCAACAATCTTCACACGTATGATCTAGCTATATTACAAATATTATAAACTATGTAACTTACAATATTCCTGGTAATATCGTCTTGATTTTCCTGGGACGAATTCGATGGTGTTCTGCCTCCAGTTTATTCAATCTTGCCATTTGGTTCCCGGTCAGTGCAAAATTCTTTATGTTCTGCAAACCATATGTGATACATGAAAGGGCGCCAAGCTTATTTTAAGACTACTACTACTAATAATAATAATAATAATAATCTGTTGTAGGTGGTAAGGTTAATGACTTTATAGAATAAGATAAATAAGCGTGAATTTCTCTATCTAGGTCCCCTTACGTCGTGTTTTGCCTGTGTGGGGTAATTCTGATTTGAGTGACTCAGTTTCCTTCCCACCATATTCTCCCTCACCCCACTGTACACATCACATCACTTTACAGGTAAAATGATTACTATATACTGTACCTGGAACATCCAGCCTGCTCCAGGAAGCTTCCAATTATCAAACACCACAGGGATCTTGCTTTGGTAGAGGTGTCGCATTATGATCATCTTGGCGTCAACATCCTGAAGATCTGCCAACCTCATCACCAGCTTGTTCTCCTTCAGGATGGGTTTGGCCTTTCTGTAACCATGTAACAAGTAATTTAATTAGGTGTCTGTCCTGTGACAGTAAAAAAGACACCACTCCAAGCAGAATTGAACTCCAGTATGTAGTTTTTTCACCTCCCAGATCATGTAAGCTAGATTTATCTTTATATCTTTAACAATCTTTCTAGTTTTCTACAAAGTTGAACAATTAATCTAAATCACCAATCCCAATTCTTCGTGATTAAAACTAAATGTAGCAGGACAGATGCATCACGGCATGAAGAAAGAATTCCCAAATGAATGGTTGTGTGAATGAGGGAATATCATTCTTCTCTGCCTCTAACCTTCTCCTGCTCATTCATTCTTTTTTCTACCTCACTCAATGATACACATTACTTACTTGGAAACATAATGTGGGTTTCCAAAGGGATGGATTGCACATACAGTAATATTGAGCCTCTTGCACATCATACGGAGATCCTCCCTCATGTTGTACAGATTAATCTCCGTCTGTATGACTCGCGGCCACACCTTCACCTCTGAAATATAACGTGTACTAATGTCTTCGTGTGTTTACAAACTTTACCTGTATGACATATTAATATAAGTACTCCTAAGTGTTGAATTAATAACAAGATTTTCTACTACTTCAGCTATTAACACAGGTGGTTCTGTTTGGGAGTGTTTACTTAGGTGCTTCTATTGTTATACACTCACCTCTGAGGAGTTTCAGGATCTGCAGTTGTGTGAAATTTCGTAACCCAAGATGACGTACCATTTTGGCTTCCACGACCTGCAAAAGATATGTCACATTAAAACATAAAAAACACTGAGCTCTGAGTATACTAAACACACACATAGACATAAGTGTTAACCACCAGGCACTACAAATATGAAAACTTACAATCAAAGAGATATAACATATTACAACATACAGTACAGGTGTATGCGAACATAATTGTCTATCAAAGTCATGCAAATACAAGATGTTTTAAAGAATGTATGCAAATCAGTCGATCATGGTATACCTTAACATAATATAACACGTCAAAATACAGACATGCACCCAATTCATCACCAGAAAGCGATACTCCCACTAAACAACACAACTTGGTCTTAATGAGGCGCCATACAGTATACAGCTCTTTAGAAACTTACAAGTCTCACACCCCTGCAATAACTCACCTCAGTCTCCAGGAAGCGCCACACCCCCCACAGGTTCTGCTTTATCGTGGGTGTGACCAAAAGAGTGCTATCCTCGTTGCGCTGGTATATGTCATTGTCTGAGATGAACTCGGGGTACGTGCCGTCGAAGTTCTTGTGGAAAATGGCCTTGGGGTCTGATCCTGTGAGACAAGAGAAAACAGTGATAATAATAAAAATAAAATTAATGGTTTTCCCTATGGAGGTATAATAATAAGAGAAACTAATAATGATACAATAATAATCATAATAATAAGACGAACAGGAAGGAAACGAGGAGGGAAAATAAGAGTTACAGGGACACAAGTACACGGCACTTACCCTGCTACACACTCACCTTGAAGACCAACAGGATTTTCCAGGAAGAGGACATCAACTGGATGGTTGCCTAAACGTGTATATAAATGTCTAATATCATCCAGCGTTTCCTGTGGGTCTTTAGGCACAGGTATCTGTAAAACAAAATAAATAAATAAAGAAATATATATATTTTTTGGTGTGTGATGGTTTATTTAATATCGGCCAAAAATATGAGCTGTATTAAAAAAAAGAACAAAAAAGAAATCAAAACAATGAAACAAATTAAACAAGAACCAAATTATTGGCCTTACCGACGTAGATAGGAAAAACCGATCCAAATACAGATGGCGTTTGAGGCAGAAATTGAATAGGCAGGTCACCACTTTTTCGGACAGGTTGCCTTTAATAGGAATCTCAATGTGGCGGTGTCCAAACTTGAAGGTGTCTATCAGCTGCCTATCAAAGTGTCCGTGACTCTGTAAAGGAACACACTCAATTAATGAAACCAGACAAGACCAACCAGAATGTAATGTACCAAATGTCGTAAAAGTCACAAACCTATTCTAATCTGTTTAGGCTATTTAAAAGTTGTTTCTATATAACCTATGACTTTTTTCCGAGCCAAGACTGACTTTTTCTAACATTTATTATTTTAGTGTAAAGTAACCGCTGGTAAGTACCAGTATGGCGACGATAAGAACCAGAATTTTAATTTATCTCGAGCTATTGGCAGGGCAGTCTCGGCATAATGGGTAGGATATATACATTTTTTTCAGGAGTATTTTGACTTAGGAAGTACTATACGAGCCTCTACATTGGTTAGGTTAGGTTAAATTTGTTCATATGGGTTAGAATCTTCCAAAATTTAAATTCCCCAAAACTGCGATTTAAAATTTTTGTCCGGTCAATTAGGCTAAGATAACTCATCCCACTGAGCTTCCTTTTCAGCTAGTATATATAATGCGAGTCTACACAAACGAGGCTTTATTTCTCCCTTTTCAAATGACCTTATTCTAACAAGTGCATCCACAGAGTTAGTTCTATCCTTCATGATTATATAAGAGTTGTTGGAATGGTGTAATTACTAACCTTATGCACTTAAAGTTCTTAGTTGTTGAAGCACAGTGATAACATTATAACATCTTCTATAGTACCTTGATCTAGCATATATCCTGGGAGTCATGATATTTATCCAATACAAATTCAATCTAGAACAATTATCCCGTATCAAGTTCTCCGTCATCTAATCTTACATACAAATTAAGTGAACTAAAGGGGTCTGTAAGTTGCCTATCTCACGTTATAATTCCACGCAGTACAATGACAATTGTATATTTAGAAAACAATTACGTACTGAATTGGATACTATTCTACGATTATTCAATGAGAAATGCCTTCGTTTTGAAAAGGGCCACTGCTTCAAGGAACCTGTACATATAATCGAAAGATAACCACATTCTTCAAAGGCACTTTATCCTTTGAATGAAAACACACTATGGAAATAAACTGTCTTCTGATCTAAATATAAATAAACTAATGCATACCCTGTATTTATAATTTACATTTTGTCTTTAAAATATAATTCCAGCTAAATTTCTGCATCGAAAAATGAGCAACGGCGAGTGCGACGTGACAGTACTAATCTACCACCATAACCCAGACAACAAATTCACCATCTTAAACTTACCCGTATTATATTCATGCCAATCATAGGCATCTTCATTTGATCAGGAAGTTTTATGTCCTCATCTTCACTGGAAGACTTCAATGGTGCTGCCTCCTTGTCCTCGAAACACTTTGATAACGTCTCCTTGTCCTTTATATAAGGTTTCCCTCCTTGATATTGCGTTGCCTTTTCATCCTTAGTGAAGAACTTCCATGCTGTCGTGTTTTCATCCTCGCTGGAAGACTCTGTTTCTTGAACCCATGGGGTCGTCGTCTTAACATTATAGGAAAACTCCATTTCCTGGTCCCATGGTTTCATCTTTTCACCCCCACCGGAAGAGTCTATTTCCTGATCCCGAGGCGTCGCCTTTATATCGTGACTGGAAGACTCTCTTCCTTGATCACAATGTTTAGTCTCCTCAACCTCATCGGAAGACTCTCTTCCTTGATCACAATGATTAGTCTCCTCAACCTCATCGGAAGACTCTCTTCCTTGACCACAATGTTGAGTCTCCTCAACCTCATCGGAAGACTCTCTTCCTTGATCACAATGATTAGTCTCCTCAACCTCATCGAAAGACTCTCTTCCTTGACCACAATGTTGAGTCTCCTCAACCTCATCGAAAGACTCTCTTCCTTGATCACAATGTTGAGTCTCCTCAACGTCATCGGAAGACTCTCTTCCTTGACCACAATGTTTAGTCTCCTCATCCTTATATGAAAAAAAAATATTCTCATCCCACAATTTACTCCCCTCCCCGTCGCTGTAAAACTCCTTCGCTTGATCCCTAAGTATCGTCTCCTTAATATCACTGGAAAGCTCCTTTTGATCCCACAGTGGCGTCTTCTCATTATTAATGGTATGCTCCATCACTTGCAATGTTGGTTTTATTTTTGTAACTTTATTGACTGATATTCCTTCTTGATCTGGCAGTTTTCTCTTGTTAATATTACTGCAAAACATCCCCACTTGATCAGGTGGTTTTACTTTGTCCACTGGCACACTTACTTCATCTGGTGGTTTCTCTTTTCTGTTATCCATGCTCTGAGTGAACCTCAAGCGATACAGCAATTAAGTGTTCTTTTTACATTTTCAAATAAACATTCACGTTAGGAAAAACACATGAAATTTTAGAAAATCCACGTTGTCAACCTCCTAGAGTGGAACTGCTTTACAAGTCTACGGTATCGTGAGTGATAATTTTCAAATATACGATATTATGACAATATATATCTACATCATTTCTTTAAAGGTAGTGCTATACTTCAGAAATAGACCAATAACTGTTATGGAGATCTTCATGAAGCTTTTAAACACTATATGTTTGAAAGTTATCGGTAACTTATTCACACACGACCAACAAATAACTTATTATTGTTTACATGTCTGCTAGGAACATTTTCCGCAAGTGAGTCACCGGAGTAATTATAATCATATTTATTTTAAACCCACGTTACCCAGATTAAATTCAGATAAGTTCAGATTTTAAAGGTAAAGTTGAATATATATTAACTTTTGTGTTTGTATGAAATTTCAAAATGTAACTGCTTGATGTGGCGTCAGCTGGGAGGAGCAGGCGGGAACAACGGCTGGTGTGGCAGGTATAAATCACTCTGTTTCAAGTTAATTAAAGGTTTAATGGTCTTCTAACACCAGATATATATGCAATATATAGTAAGAGAAAAGTGGGATAACGGATAGTGTTTTACTAGTAGCCAAAAGTTGAATTTGTGAACGGACACTTTTGTAAATGAGCTTTTTCGGTGTACATAATGTCTGGATGGATGGATTTGTCTGAAACTACATTTCTCTCGCTGATAAGGTAAGCGGGAACTATGGTATCTTCACTAAAAATTGCCGTCCTTGTAAGTGAATATGTGCTTGAAGGCTAGATAAGCTTTCATCTACAGTATTAGTTAGGCAGTTATTATTTGTCATCATTCGTTGATTGATATAGGCTGATGTCACTAATCCTAAATTATTATTAAATTTGGTCATTTAACCTAACCCAACCCTACCTTTCCTAACTTCCTTTCGGTCCAATTTGGCTATCTTAATGTGGTAAGGGACGTCTTAAATCAAACAAAATAAAATTTTACCAAATATTAATTAATTTCCCTAAGGCTTAATCGTTGAGTATCTCTTTATAGCGTGACCAATGTAACGAATATAAATATTGACGTGTGGTGTAAATGGTGATTTGTTAATGTTATAGTAGATTAAATGATAACTCAAGGAAAGGCCAGGTAAGGTTAGGTTAAGGTTATGATAAGTTAAGGTTGTGTTAGTATAATATTATGTTAGGTTAAGGTTTTTTCAGGATACCATAACGTAAGGTTAATATTCTGTTAAGTTAATCTTTCCAGGACTGCATTATCAGAGTTAATATTTCCCTAATTGGGATACTGGGCAGGGTTACTGTCTCGTAAATCTTCACATAGCTTGACACGTTTCTGTATCCTAACGGTTTCATATTATAATTTATAATCAGTGAAATTCTGTAGTTTGTTTTATTATGTAATGTTTCAGTATTTTAAAGAGTTGAACTGCTTCATAGTGCTTCGTATATATGTCTGAGCTAATCTAAAGTTCAACCCATCACAGGGAAGAAACAAAGAGACAGACGAGGCAGTTTCGTTCTGCTGTTCGGGGTCCGACTAATTACCCAAATGTTCCCAAATGTAGCCAAATATAGCCGGAATGAAGTCAAATAATGGTCCTAGATGAATAAATCGGACTGCCAATCACTTCTCGACTAGTATTTGGTGTCACAAAAAATTGGTAAACTTAATTTAATCTGATTAATAGATCGAGTGCATGTTAACTTCCTAACCTAACCTCGACTAGTATTTGGTGTCACGAAGTCACAAAAATTGGTGAACTTAATTTAATCTGAGTTAATAGATCAGTGCATGTACTAACCTAATCTAGCCTCACCTAACCTAACACAACACAACTCAGATTAAATTAAGTTTCCAATTTTTTTTACTTTGGCCCCAATAATAATCGAGAAGTGGTTAACAGTCCGATTTATTCATCTAGGATAATATTGACTTCATTGCATATATTTACCCACATTGGCTACATTGGTAGTGAACCGTGCTGTTCATTAACTGGTCCTTGTGGTGCGTGAGTTCTCCGCCCTTGAGCCCTGTCTGTGCTGCTAAGGAGTTGTAGCCGGTTGAGTGACTAATGTTTATACCCCAGGGGAGGTGGTCGTGTCTGAAGGTGATGTGTGTGTGTAAAGCAGCTCGTGTTTGTGGTTGTGGGAGTACTCACGGCTCCAGACAGTGGCGGGTCCAAGCTATGTACCAGACCATTCTCCTTTCTTAAGTTTTATAGGGAATTGTTAATGTATTTCACTATTTAAATTATTATTCTGGAAACATCGGCTTACGAGCCTAAATCGTATGCCAGGTTAGGGTAAGGTTGGTAGGGTAGATTATTTAATGTTTTTGATTGCACTTTTTCCTCACGTTGAGACGAGTTACTGCCTGAAACGACAAACAAATTTGTTCCGACTTTAAAGGAAACTTTCGACATAAAGTATTTCAATCGGCAATTCACCAGTTAAAGTGATAAATGACCAAACAAATTCGATAATTGTGACCATGAATACTCTTGTGCTTAAGTCCCAAGTATGACTTTACCCCAGCCCTACCGTAGACCAGTCAACCACACAGAGACCCACCACATAAATATTTGAGTAGTGATGTCATCAGTCTTCGGGCTAATGGCTGTTACGATCCATTCATCTAACGTAAAGTGGATAATACCTGTCATGCAGTGGACGACGTAAGGCTGAAGCAGTAACTTGAATGGAACTATAAATATGCCAGTTTATTCTGAGACAAAGTCAATAGTCTGTCCATTCATCAAATTTACTACGTGTTTACCTATAAATATGTAATAATTAAGAGGACATGGTT
This sequence comes from Homarus americanus, assembly GCF_018991925.1. NCBI lineage: Eukaryota > Metazoa > Arthropoda > Malacostraca > Decapoda > Nephropidae > Homarus > Homarus americanus. Next base: position 9,587,355 of record NW_024733734.1, read on the forward strand.
AAGATTGGTACTGTACTAAGGTATTATAGCAGATAATGAATCAACTTACCTGTCGAGTGTTTTTCATCCAACACTCCATGGAACAGGTTCTCTGTCTTGAAGGATGAATCTTTAAAGTATTCAAGAACCTATTTATTTCGTGTATGGTATAGGATGTTAGAAAAGACCCCTGTGCATCTGTAATAATTAAGCATATTGTTATTTACTTTTTTCTGCTTACAGTAAATATTCGAAATGGTTGTTGTGAAATTTGGAAGTGGATACCGTTCCCAATGTTTACTGTTAAGTAGAACAAGGTAGATGACACTGCAGGTACAGCAAGGAACAACTAAATTGTTAGTTATTACAGATGTACAGTGACTTTCAATCACCCTGCATACTGATGTGTACCATTCATTTAGGATTCTGATTTCCAAGGTTTTACGTTGACTATTTCTCGTAATTGAAGATGTGTCGATCAGATGATGTGCCGATCAGATGATGTGCCGATCAGATGATTTGTTGGTTATAAGGTGTACCTTAAAATGAATATACAATACCTGTAATAATAGATAAGACTGTATCTAAATATTCTCGTGGGTTTAAAGCTGTACCCACCATACTACCAGGAATATCACCAGCTGTTATTTTGTTATCAGACAGGTGAAACAGTCAATGGATCCAGTACCTCTTTCTTCGGGTACTGTACATCATTCTAGACCTTTTCCCTACACTGAAGGAGGCACTGTGAACGGCACTACACCCGACCACCTTAATTTTTCCCAGTTATAAGGTTGGGTACCTATTCACAGCTGGATGGACTTTGGGTGCCTTACGGCCGATGCACAGTCCCCTTCTATAGTGCGTTTACAGGGCTCGTCCTATATTCAGCCCTGTAAACGCACCAGTGAAAGAACTGTATTATCGAAAATGGTTCCTCTAACTAATTAACTATATATTTTATTGTGGTATATAAGATAAATTTAAGACTTTATGTTATTTATTAATATTGGTTAACAGAAAAATTTAAATTTAGATGATGATAATACATAAAGTTAGGAATTACTTATATAAATACAGTAAGTACATACATTTTTTACCGTAATTTATACACACTATTTACATTTTTCTGTACAGTCAGTTGTCCATTATCACCAAAAACTAACCCATAGTTTATATTTATGAATTTGTTAATGTTATTTTAATTATCACTGCAGGCATCACGTGCTTTCTCTCTCGTCGGTAAGTTTTTGATTTCTGACTTATTTCAGGATGTGAAGACTTGGGAAAACAACCGTGGATAACCAAGATATTCACAGCACCGCGGATCCGAAGGTATTCACAGCACCGCGGATAACGAAGATATTCACAGCACATGATAACGAAGATATTCTCTGCACCAGTGAGTTTAAATATGCCTTTTGGAATATTTCTTCACATTTTATTTATTTTTTTTTCTAACCAGCATCTATAAAGCCACGTTTCCTCCAGGACTTTAGAGGATGGCCACATGTAGCACCTTCCATCCTTATGGTTTCAATCAGTGACCTCAGCACCCTCTAGTGGTCAAGATTGAAACTAGACTTTGACACATTGCTTAAAATTAATTTTAAGAAGATACTAATTGTTGAATGGAGGGAGAAGGGGTAAGGATATGTAATTGGAGGAGGAGGAGGAGGAGGAGGTTAAGACTCGAGGGTAAGGTTGTTAAATAGTAGTAGTTGAGGGTAATAAAGAGTTGATGTTGTAAGTGATGACTTTAGGTAGTTGAGGTTATATAGCACAATGATGAAGGGGACTCTAATAAAGATGGCTGTTTGGGTGTTACGGGAGGAGCTAAGTTAGAGACATGTAGGTGAATAATTTTATGACGGGTGAGGTTCTACGGGCGTGGGATCGTGTCAGTAGTTGGAAGAGTATGCTCTGGTCTTGTTGGATGGGGTGTTGGCGGCGTTAGAGGAGCGCCGCTGGTGTTGATTCATCTCCTTGCTGGTGAGGAAGGACACTTTGGTCTCCTGGTTGCCGCTAGGTAGGGTGATGGCGTTCTCCGGGAAGCTCACCTGCACTTGGGCCTTCTTCAGGAAATCCACGCCTAGTACCAGGTCAGCAGGTAGATCACGGGCTGTTTGGGAAGACACACGAAGCAGGTTTGATTAGTAGCGAGTAAGCTGAACACAGAAGCTTTAAAGAGGTACCAAAACTGTAACCCTTCGAAGTCAATGGTTTAAACTTATCATCCTAAAAGAGTTAAACCTTTACCATATATATGATTAAACCATCATCCTAAAGGGGTTTAGCTACTGACCTGTATAACTATTCTCCTTAGCATGTTAAGCCTTCGTGGGTGACCAAGTATCGCATTATCCTTGGCCAACATGAAGGGATACTGACCAACATAAAGGATACTGACCAAACATGAAGGGATACTGACCAACATGAAGGACACTGACCAACATAAAGGATACTAACCAACATGAAGGGATACTAACCAACATGAAGCTGTGTGACATGTTTAGAGCCTTGAAGGATAGTTCCACATATCTCAGCTTTCCTCCACCAACCACGGCGACCCT